>NW_025941081.1:0-57700 GCF_000764305.2 Hyalella azteca
ATTTTGTTGGACAAGATTCGGGTAAATGGTTGTGGTGGCCTATGATTTAAGCTGTTTATGCAAAGTGTGACGGTACACCTATTATCTATACTACTCAAGTTCTCTCTTGTGTCCTCGCTTCACTTGGCCATTCGCTGCACCCTCTTGACTCTTGAGGCTCGTTTTCTGACGACTAACATCAACGCCACGTGGTTTAGGCCTACCGGCCGCACAACCTGCTATTTGTAATCATTCTCGCCGCCCTAACCTGCCAGTTATATTGATTAGCGATACTGCGCGAGTCTTTACCGAGATAGCGATACGTGACAAGCCCGAGACACGCTGTCTAGTTGCCTTGCTACTGGATCAATTATCATGTCTAGCGCCATTGTCCCGGGAAACTGGTGATAAAACGAGGCCTGTTCACGCGTGAAAGTGTGTGCTTTTAGGCAGTCGTTTCATCACTACATGCAGAGCTGGGCAGCGCTACTTTGAAATGTAGCGGCGCTACCGCTACCGCTACATGCTCTAAATGTAGCGGGCGCTACCGCTACCGCTACACCCACTAGATTGTAGCGAGCGCTACCGCTACCGCTACAGTAAAATGTAGCGCCGCTACATTAGCCGCTACAATGGCCAAAATTATTGGAAATCTCTAAATATTTATTGTTCTGCTATTGGGATTTACTCATAAACATTTAATGATAAAAGAACATTTTCAAAACATATCAATGCAACTTGATTGCATTTAACCTAACCGAACTAGTACGGGTTAGATACAGTAAATAAAAGTTACAGTTATTTTTATGTTTTACCTTCCCTACATGGATGTGTACTTTAATCTACCAATCTAAAAAATTATCTACATAAACATATAAAAATCAGTCTTTTATTTGCATATATATGTGGATTATTTTTGAGATTGGTAGATTAAAGTGGACATCCATGTAGGGAAGGTGAAACATAAAAATAACTGTGTAAAAATAACTGTAAGCAAACTGAAACATGAAAAAATACCTGTAAGTGGTAACTGGTAACAACTTAACAAGTAACAACTAGCTTGTTGACACTAGTAACAGGCTGAGGTTGACAACATTACACCGAAATCTTTCGTACAGTTTTATTCCGTAATTTATATTATGTATGTATCATGCTGGTTTTTAAATAATATTTAATACTATTAAGTAAAATCTATGGGCTTTATCTATAAATGTAGCGGTAGCGCTGTAGCGGCAAAACCTCGTATCGCTACTTAAATATGTAGCGGGCGCTACCGCTACCGCTACATTGCCTTAAATGTAGTGCCGCTACCGCTACCGCTACTGAAAATGTAGCGCGCTACTGCCCACCTCTGACTACATGCTAGGGTCGGTATCACAAGCAATAGAAAATACCACAATAATGGCCTCGGCAATCAACGAGTTATTCAATGATTACGGGAATTTTAAGCTTCCATTAAAATTGCTTAATGCAGCTAAAATGCAAATTACCTTAACTTTCCGTGCGCTTTATGCGTCGTACATTTTATTATCATGTTTTTAAATAAGAAATCTATCAGTAGTCGACATTTGTCCGTATTTTGAAGCAACAATAAGTTTGCATTTCAAGAGCAGATATAATGTGCGTTAAAGGAGCAGATATGCGTTAAATCCTCATAATGGTTCGGTAAGCCTTAGCAACTTGTATACGAATTAAATTGAAATTAACATAACATAATTTTCTATGCATTTTCTAAGTATAGCATTTGGTCACAACGCAATTTCGCATCGCGATCTATAGTATGATCGACGGAGTGCATGGAGGCGACGAACCTCAGCTCTCCGTGCGCTGCTCGCAGCATATTTATGATCTGACAATTATAGGCAACGAGCTGCGTCAAATATATCGTCCCGATGTTTGTTTAGCTGCGTCCCTCTTTCCTATTTTCTCGGTCTTGTGCGCTTTCTGCGAGTGTAATCCTTGTTAACTAAAGGAACGGCCAGGATGAATGTTCCAGGCCTGCCGAAGAGTTTAGACAAAAGTTTTACCGCTGACAGTTTCGTGCCAATTAATCAAGGCATCCTCTAGAGGGCAGAAAATTTATCGCTAAGTTTTAAAGGCCTCCAAAGAATGGCTTTGAAATACTTTTCTACGGCCTCAGTATTGCTAAAAAAATCTGTAGCCTCTAGACAAAGTTATACAATTGTGATGAAGAATGCACATCACGACAAGGTCGTCTTATTGACTCGATGCACTTCTTGGCAGTAAACTCATTGAATATACTTAGACTCCACTTGGTGGCAAAATCAAAATCTGAGGCCTGAGGAGAGTTTTGGGAAACTTTATGCGTATTTTGACAGTTTTGCATGCGTATTTTGTCAAGTATTATCAATGGCTATAATTCTTGATGATCATGGGTCTCCCGAAATTAGTTTACATTACAATTTGCACGGCTCCGTCCGCTTTTGTTTGCTCCGTATCAGATCAGTCTTGAATATTTTGGCAGCGCCTGTAGGGATACATTTAATCGCCCTGCAATTGCCACTTCAATTAGCGCTCATTTACGGGCATTTAATTATTACGCCTGACCTGAGAAGCCGTAACTTGATGGTAGGGTTTAATTATCTGATAATTATCGGTCTAGTGAATTCAGTTCTGCTTAGTAATTAAGTAATTAATAGACAACGCAGGAGATCTTGATTAGGAAGCCTGGAGGAGCATATAGCTGCGCGTCTGTGGGCCTCAAGAGGACGCAATGGAGTGCCTGGAAGACATGGGTTATTTCTGAGTAAAAAAATATATATTCAACAACTTAATGCTGACTGCAGCTAATTTGGCTGCCTGAATCTTGAGGCCTTGATTTACGTGATAGACTAAAAAAGGAAAAACTTTGTCTTCAAAATAATGGTTGGTTAAAATATAATGATAAAACTCTAGAAGTGATTTTGATCACCAAGGGAAAATATCATACAAAGATTCACAGAGTTTTATCTTTGGCAATTTTTTCAACCCTTAAGGTGCACACAATTTATTCTGAGCTCTCGAGCATTTAAATGTGAGCCTTAATGCTTGAGCCTAAAGTGAATGAGCCTAGAGTGAATGTGAGCCTAGAGTGAATGTGAGCCTAGAGTGAATGTGAGCCTAGAGTGAATGTGAGCCTAGAGTGAATGTGAGCCTAGAGTGAATGTGAGACTAGAGTGAATGTGAGCCTAGAGTAAATGTGAGCCTAGAGTGAATAAGTCTTGTGATGAGGAACGCTCCGAGCAACATTCAGCACGAAGGCCTGGAGTGAGTAAGTCTCATAATGGGGAACACGCCGAGTAACAGCATGAAGGCCTGGAGTGAGTAAGTCTATGCTGAGTAATTTTCGGCGGCAGGCGAGGCAGCGACAGGCCAGAGATAGCGTCCTACAGTCCCATTGATAACGAGGGGTCGCGGCATCGCTTCAATTTCTTTACGCGTTCTTGCCGTTAACTTCACGAAATACTGCAAATTGCTTGCGTCTGTACCAGCGCTGGTCTCGAGGGATCGTGAGGCAGCAGAGGCTGCAGTTACAGCAATAATAACGGGCAGCCGCTTAGTAACAGCGTCATGGCAGACAGGTTTATTGACGAGCGTTGCGTCATTAGATACATTTTGTTGAAATTAAGGAGGTAGATTTCGTGTACCAGCCACCGAAAAGCAGCTATCCACATAAAATCTGATATTGGATTTTTAACCTGGACAGCTTCTACCCTGATGAACATAATGTAAACGCCCCAACGGTAGAAATGTCACTAATAAAATTTTCTAAAATTCAAGTTACTTCCAGGCTCGGTTACCGCAAACCAAGTGTTTCTGTTTATTGGTCTACTAAGGAAATTGAATTAGTGACATGAAAATGTAGTTTCAGTACTATTTGGGAATAAATTTATCCGTTAAGTTAAAATGTTATCTCTATAAGCTTAGATGCGGTGTCTGTAAAGTATTCCCCTTATTCCTTCTTCATTTTACGAGTACTATTAATTCTCCCCTTTCACTTCGTGAATAAGATAAGAGCTTCAAATTAATCCAGTAATCCTTTAGCTTTGGCTTCATTCAGGGCTCAGGAGCGAGGCTGTTTTAATTACCCTGGGCTGTTTATGAGGCTTCGCTGCTGTGACGTTGCGGCGGAGTGCCTGCTAACGACGGCCGTTCATATACTTGTAGGTGTGTGCTCTCGTCGAACGTGTTGGGGCGGGGCGGGACGGCCGCTCATAAATGTGTGTGAGCGCAAGTTGAGCGTGGTGAGAGCGGGGCGGGACGGCCGCTCATAAATGTGTGTGAGCGCAAGTTGAGCGTGGTGAGAGCAGGGCTGGACGGCCGCTCATAAATGTGTGTGAGCGCAAGTTGAGCGTGTTGCGGGCGGGGCTGGACGGACGCTCATGTGTGTGTGCTCTCGTTGAGCGTGTTGAGAGCGACTGGACGGCCTCTCATATATGTGTGTGAGCGCAAGTTGAGCGTGGTGCACTGAGAGAAATGGGCGGGTCTGGATGACCCACTTTGATGAGTCAACCGCGTCCGAAAATCGATGCACTTTTTTTACTCACTTGCCCCATTTGTGGGTCATACTGACCCATTAAATTCCAGGCATGACTCACTTGTGACGTCAAATCCCCTATGACGCCACCCGTAGCATGGATACGTAGTTAGCATCTGAGCGTCAGAGCGATTTAACGCCACAAGTGAGTCATGCTTGAAATTTAATGGGTCAGTATGACCCACAAATAGGGCAAGTGAGTCAAAAAAGTGCATCGATTTTCGGACGCGGTTGACTCATCAAAGTGGGTCATCCAGACCCGCCCATTTCTCTCAGTGTGAGAGCAGGGCCGGACGGCCGCTCATGGTATCGAGCACTGGTACGAGCCTTGCTTCATAGTACTAACACATCATTAATGCCGCTCTCGACTTCACTATAAATGAGGAAGGAAAGAATTCCGCACATTAATTCCTTATTTCAACATAGTGAGCGAATGTATGGATATTTTTACAACACGATAGTTTCTCGATTAAGTATTTTCTGGACGTCTTATTATATATGTTGGCATGCGAGTGACGAGTGACAGGTCTTTCCTTTTGTGACAGGTCCTTTGCCCGACTGCCAGGCCGCTCATATATGTGTTGTGTGTGTGCTGCCATCAAGCATATTGAGTGCGCGGCTGCCGATAATTTGGTTGCAAACATTGCCTTTGGATATTCCCCCCCCTCAGATTGAATCTACTGATAAATGTTAAAAATATTCATACATCATTCCATTTGGTTAATTTTTCCCTAATTTTAAGTTTTTTAATCGAGTGAAATTAAGTTATTCGCGTTCAACACAAAACCAAAAATGTTTCTTAGGATTAATTTAGTATTTCTTTATTTGCGCCAACTAGGATTTAAATATCAATCGTATCGAGGTCCATGTTGGAACATGTATGGAAAAAAGAAAAGTTTTACCCAAATATCTCATGATGCTGAACTCTGAATTTTATTCTAATTGCGCCTGATCTGCGTCATGTCTGACGTAGCTCAGACTCTTCTCCTGCGTCTTATTCAGGGCTCTGTTAAAACGGCAGATCATGCATCACATGAATATTTTGTGATGTAGCCGTCATAATGCATGAAAAGCAACTTGGCACAGAAAATCTAAGTTTAATTGTACTTTCAGACGCACGCTATAACATGCAGCGATTTATCTCAATTACAATTATTTTGTGGGGCGTTTCATGTGTAATTTCAAGGAGCTGCGGCAGTTTCCAAGTTTGTAATAGACTAATAATTTTGTACCTTTAAGGAGACCTACAAATAGTTTTTGGACTTTTTTGTTCATATTTCATAGAGAGGTCGAATGATTTTCAGAGAATCTCAAGTAAAGGAAAAATGTTTGTTTATGCGCCGCAGACATAAAATTTGTATCAGCAAAATTTTAAATCCTTCATCTCTCATGGAAACTTGATAAAGATCATTCAGGACGGAAAAGTTTGTTTACGAGGAAAACGTAATTTTTATTAAGTGTTTCTTTCAGTGAATGGAAAGCAGCGGTCTCTCTCGCAGCAAGAAACGAGCTGCTCCGTTTGACTGGCGGGAAGTTCCTACAGAAGTTTCTCGACGCATTCAAACCCATGATAAACTTGGCCGCTAATGAAGTTCTTTGATAGCAAATCCGTCTAACGTCGTCAGATTGTGTTCAGTCTGGGACTGACTGGCTCATATTCATCTTTTTGTACCTGATTTAACGAACCAGAGCACAATGCCAGATATCAAGGCATCAAAAAAATGTCCTGTACACTTAATGATATTAGATTACTAATGGCCTAGTGAAGAATATCGTAGCAGAAGAGTAAATTAGTTGTGGGAATAATTGACGCATAAACTTGAAGGAAAGATACCATTTGTCTACACCACACAAACTGGTACACCTGGTGTCACACGACACAAATTGGTTCACACCACACAAATTGAAGCGCACCACAAATTGGTGGGCTTCATAAAATTGATGTTCGCCGATCTTGCGCTAGTCGAATCTAATAAACTCAAACCTTATAGTGAATTTTTTTTTTCAAACCTTATAGTGAATTTTTAATACTAGCGTGAAGGGAAATTGAAACTTGGGAATTATAACACATTCTCAACTGCAATGACGATCTCTTTTAAAATTAGAGAGGGGCTCAGTAAATTATGAATTGTTTCTCACATCTCGTACACGGCATATATTTCGACTTATTTCTCATTGTTCGCATACATCAGTGATGCTGAGAACTTCTGCTAACATCAGCCAGTAATTACTCGAGTTGTTCGCCACGTCATCAATGCCGCTCTCGTCTACAATAGAAATGAGGGAGGAAAGAATTCCTGGCATTAAGTCTTCATTTGAACATAGTGAGCGAAAGCATGGGTATTTTTTCCACTCGATAGTTTCTCAATTAAGTATTTTCTGGATGTCCTATATATATGTTGACATGCGAATGACGAATGACAGGTGTTTCCTTTTTTCTCCGTGTTTGCCCGACTCATTTTTCAGTTTATCATAAGTTCATGCCATTTCCATCTGCGCAGCTTTCTGTCCGTCGTTCATTAATCTCTTGTGTTCATAGCAACTTCTATCCACGCTCACACTCTTTAACCCCTCAATTTTCTCTAGCACATCCCCCTTCTTCCCCAGCGTCTGCTTCCCCAGACCGGCGCCGCCGGGCGTCGCGCCAGTCGTCGCTGCCGCACCCCGCGTACTGCGCGCGCAGACTTCCCGCCTCCACTGTATTATTTTTTTTTAATTAGCACAATTATTTTTTTGTAAATGTAGTATCTCTCAGCTCTCGAGTCCAATTCGCTAATTCCGTTTGACAAATTTCTTTTGCTTGGATTTTTTATTCCTTTTATTCAATTTTCATTTTATATGATAATTATTCTATTCTTTACATCTGATTTTATTTGTAGTCGATGTTATAATAGCCAGTCTTATTACACGGTCAGCCTAATATTCTCTTTCCTGTAGCGTGTAACTCAAAGCGAGGCTCTGGACTGCGCCGACACCCTTGCTGCAGATTTTACGCTATATCTCATTTTCTTGTTTTCCACCCCACAGTTGTGACGGATTTTCCTGGACTTATTCATCAGATGCACCATTTCACGCATAAATTTATTGAATTTAATTTGCACCATTAATACAGATATTCCCGATTAAGGCAATTGGAAGTAAAATCTATTTAATGGCACATGCGTTGTTTAGTTCGATGTCACTTTCTGGAAAAAAAATGAAGTGCTCTACAACTCGAAAAAGGACGGAAAGCCTTCATTACCTTCCAGCACCCAGCGTAGTATTAAGTTCCGTATCAATTCCTTGTTACATTCTGTATCCTATATCACGATATCTAACGTTCTAAGATGTAGCGTATCGACACGGTATTTACAAAATGTCTTTACAATTTTGGACCCAAGGCAGTGATGAAGTGGCAGGCGCCGCAGCTGCCATCAGCTGGCTGGAGAGTTGCCATCTTGTTGTCACTTATTTCCGTGGCATCGTCCATCAGGCGTAAGTGATGCGTCAGGCTTGCCATCCTAAAGGCATCAGCGCCCAGCCTATACAAATGAATTAGTGGCAGCGTCGCGCCACCCAAACGCGATTTGGATAGACATCTGCAAAGTGATTCTATGTGCATCTGGAAATCTGAAAATTATTTAGCGATCTAAGTGGTCTAAGTCTAATTATTTAGCGATCTTGAACGAAGGAACTTTGCCGTCCGACTGGAAAGAAGCTCAAGTAACACCATTGTTCAAAAAAGGTGACAAAAGCAGCCCCGGCAACTATCGCCCTGTCAGTCTGACAAGTGTTGTTTAGCCTAGCTCCTTATCGAACCCGGTGGAAGTCTAGTAGCTTCTTCAAACTATCGCCAGTCATGAAAAGATCCGGTCAAATGACACGAGTTTAGATCTATGAACAAGGCACGAAATGGAAAAGAATCGGCGACAGGCCACATCAGGCCTACACTTCAGAGCCGACATCACTATGTTAAGTGAGGAAGGGTGATGGGTGATCGTTGGTGAACCAACGTGGGATTAAAAAAATATCGAGGAGTGTCCGTCAATTTTTGATTGATGTGAGTAAAAATATTTTCAAGGCTCATTTAAAACATTTGCAGAATGAAAACTTCCATACTAAGAAATCCCATGGATCAGTAAATTTAATAAGTAACTAAAGTAATTCTATGAGGTGTAATGGCCAGATCTTGACACGAATAAAAGAGTAGGGGAAAGTGCATAAATTGGATTTTTTGTATTGTATTTTGAAATGTTTTTCAGTGTACGCAGTTTGTACCTCATGACAGTCGACATTTTAATGACATGAAAACTATTTTCAAAAGCGAAATTGGTTATTTGAATATAGTTTGAATAATTATTAAAGAGGACATGACAATAATAATGTTTTACATTGATCGCGATTCCTATGAACAGATGCCAAATGTGCAATTAAAGTTCAAAACGTGTAAATTTTGCTCCTATCAAGCATGATGGCAACCATCGAACCATAAAAGAACCACTTCCCAGGCATGGTATTGCCTGCCGCTCAGACGGATGTCATCATACGTCTGACATCAGAGTCTGGCTGTCAACCGCTGGTGCAACTGTATTGCGTACAAAATGAGTTCGAATCATTTGACACAAGTGGAGTTTTCTCGGAGCAAAACTGCAGTTTCCTGGCATGCATGGCTGGCTGTGACCTCCAACACTTTGGCACAGGCTGACATGGCGGCGGTGTTGCGTGCCAACACAAAACGTGGCATCTCCACTCGTCCAGAGAAACGATCTCGGCTGTGGCGCCAGACCGTCTGGGAGCAAAGCAGGCCTCCGCTATTTGCATGCCACTTTATGGTTAGGCCATGAAACGCTTTCGGTCTTGCAGACTAAAACTTTGGTGGACAGTTACACTAAGGAAATACTTGAGTTAAATGTGTCAGTATAGTGGTAAGTATCCCCGCTTGTCATGTGGGAGACCGGATTCGATACTCCGCCTGAGAGCCACGTTGGAGACGGAAAGCATTTCATATTCAGCATAATTTGGAACCAGGCTCCTTCCAGCCTCTCGGGTATAATTTGTTCATCTGGGTATTTTAGAGTACCGCTCCGTCACCACGTGTCACTTATGACAAGAATTTAAAAGCAAACAAAACAGCAAAAAATTCCCCATTTCTTAAGAATGAAAACGTTTTGGAGTCCAGCTCCATCGTCAGTTCAAATGTTTTCCGTCACTTGTGATCTCGACGCTATCCAGCATTTTACACGGTGGAGGCGCTGGATATATTTATTGTCATTTCATTAAGCAACCTTGTCTGATTTAAGTTGTATGCAATAGGATTTATTGCTATACTAATTGGTACCTTCAACCTTTACAGACCTAGATGCAAAATAATTTCAACCTGCGGTATTAGGCCCTTGATTGTGGCTGTAGCTGTGGCTTGAAGCCCGTGTTGGCAAACATTTCTTAAAGTTGGAATAGAAATTTTCTGTGCTCAGCTACTAAAGTATCATTGACACTTGTGTGAACTACATAGTCAGGAAACGTGAAGACCATCGCATAGGATTATTAGTGACCAATTATAGGCTGAATATTGAATTTAGCGGTTACACAAGGTCTTAAAGGACCTTATGTTTACTTGAACTCGTTTCAATTACCACTAGGGAAATCATTTGATCCTGGACGTTCTTAATTTATTATCTATCTCTTATGAAAAAATTATCTTATTCCATGATGAATGAATTGTAATCTGTAATACATAGTTGGTGGGAGGAAAACGGCTTTTTACATTCTAACTTGAAATTAATAGGCAAAATTAGACAAAAATTAATAAGGTTTCATTTCCTGCAAGTTGATTGAGCATCGATTCAATATTATTTTCATAACGTTTTGATAATTTGTTAAAAACCTAAATTCTTAAAAAGCTCTCTTTATATTAGCGAGAACCTGAACAAGAAATATCGTTTTCAATATGAAAAAACAATTTGAATTTATATATATAATTTTTTTTATATCTTAGTTTCAATCCGAATAGAAGTATATTAACATCGTATGATTAATATATGAATAAATATTTTGCAAATATTTGGGGACAAGTAAATTAGTTACTGCGTGGTCGATGCATCACATCAATTTTCTCACTGACTTGGCTGGTTGTCAATACAGGACCAGGAGAGTGACATGGAAGTTTGAGCGCTTCACGGCCTGCGGTGCGCGACAACATTTCTGTGAGGCGCTCGATTAAATCACTCGTTACATTTTATACTTGCCATATACTGTATAATTAAGTGATATTGATTACAATCACAAACAATTATATCGTGAGGGCTGCAGCAAATTTAATCACCACTGCCCATATTGTAGTGATCGATGGTAAGTTTTCCAATTTGATTGGCTTTCACAGACTATGTCGAACTTTCTTTCAAAACAAAAGCCATCGATGCAAGTGTTTCGCTAATGAGTTGTAAACTATAACACAGTTTACTTGTCAAATTATAATCTGTATAAAAATTCTCAATAAATAGTTGTTTTCACTAGATTTTATCGCCCCATTAACTTATTGGCCGGGATTTCTTGAGTGCAATGAAATTGCGCCATCATTAAGCCTTATCATCGCAAAGTATTGTAATTGTGAATTTCAATGTGCGACAGTTCTGATGGACTTCACTTGACGCTAAGCATGACTTCAGTCGAAGGGTGATATTCAGTAAAATTATAATAATATAGGCATATTCAGTAAAATGATTCATTTTTATGTTGTAGATATAATGAGACTTCACTTTGAATGCCAAGTTGGTGCAAACGAAATGGAAATCGTAAAACGATGAGTGTAGTGTCTACGGGAAGCATTAAATTCGTTCTCTCAATGTTTTGTGGTGTCAATGTACAGTCGACGTCTAATTAAATTGCCAGGCGGTACAGTCATTTTAAATTTTAATTAAAGTACGGC
This sequence comes from Hyalella azteca, assembly GCF_000764305.2. Lineage (NCBI taxonomy): Eukaryota > Metazoa > Arthropoda > Malacostraca > Amphipoda > Hyalellidae > Hyalella > Hyalella azteca. Next base: position 11,421 of record NW_025941081.1, read on the forward strand.
GCTCAGAGAGAATAATCTTAGTATACATGAAAATGGAAGCCGGCGTCAAAGAAGTCTACATGGAAACCAACTTCAAAGACTGGTGAGAGCGGTTGCATTCTAGATTTCAATTGGCCTCAATTGCGGTCGTCTATTGATGACTATGAATGAATTACGTAAGCAAGATTGAACCAATGTGTTATTTCAATGCGGCCAAGGCTCTGAATACGTGGTGAATAGTTCTAACTTTATTTAATTATTAGTTTCAGTTTAGTTAACTAGTATAATTTTTTATCTAAAATTACATTAAGTTATTTATAGGCTCAAAAGCATGCCTGGTATTTAAAATATTTTAGAAACGAATGCAGAATTTGACAGAAGTTGTGCATGCTGACTATCAATACGTTTCACTAACGTACGACAACATAGTGGCCTTTTCATCGCTTGTAGCGCATTTACTGAACATATGAAACCATCCGTAATAGATTTCTTGAAGGTATGAAAGTAAATCGAACTCTTTGATGGTTTTATATAAATATAAGGTTATAGTATATACAGTATTTTCTGTTCTTGAAATTTTCAGCTCCCAGATCAAGAGACTGTAACAAGTGAAAGACAAAACACTGCAAATGAAGGATTCGCGTGTCTTTGGAGAATGCCGAAAGCCAAACTCTTAACTCGGTAAAAATTTGCCGAAGTAATTAGGCAGCAAAATATCCGTAGATTAAATTACCATCACATGCTATTTTTGGCAGGTTTTCAGTCAGCCCCATTGGTATTCTTAGTCACTCGTGCATGGGTATCCAAGTTACACTTTGAGTTGCTCAAGTCCTCATTTAAGAAACAGCTTTGTAAGTCCCACAGGAGGAGTCTCGGCACCTCAGCAGTTCTTATGTAAGCTCGTAACGCCAACAAACTGCCGTCGCCGAGTCCTACGCTGGTGTGCGTATACGCCGAGAACTCGTGTGGCTTGTCGCCGCGAGTGAGAGTTGTTTATTATAAATTGTGGTTAAAATATGTCTTTGATATATATGTGGCTTTGATGCCTTCGATCACAGATAAATAAGACACGTCGCTGTTAACATATGTGCATGTAGGCGACCTCTTTGCTTCCTACACGGAACAATGGGCACTTAAATAATGTGACTGAGGGTTGTTGCAAACTCTTGCGTTTTGCGTTTGATGATCCAATAATGAAGTGACTGAATATGAAAAAACTGCGAAGAAACAGTCATAAAATCTATATTTTTTATTATTGAAGTCGGAGAAATCAGACTGGAATTGATTCGTGTTTAGCTTGAGAATCTGGATGAGCTTGAATTCACGGCGTTCAAGCACAGCTTTACCCTCCGACAAGACGAGAAGTCCATAGAAAATATCCCTTGACTTCATCAGGTAGCCAAGCAGGCTTAAATTTTGTTAAATATGCGAGAGCTTAATCCAAAAAATTTCAATTTATAGTGCCAAGAAATATTGTGTGGGAGGCGAACAGTTATTATTTATTAATGAAATGATTGGAATATATAAGTAAAAGTTACCAAAGCTTTGAATTTCATGCCATCAATATATTTTTCAGCTTTATGTTCCATAATGGTCGGACACAGTGTCTCTGAAGGTGATAAATGTTAATAGGATAAAACATAGTTCTTGCTGGACTGGAATAAGGAAAATGTTTACTTTATTTCTAGTCATCAGTCAAAGTTCGTTTATGGATACGTAGATTGTCTATACGGTACAAGGACAATCGGTTGGCTTTTATTTGAATCGCAGATACGTGCAGCTGAATATGTTGGTCATGCTAAGACATTGTTTGTAGGCGATTTCTTCTAAAAAGGCAGTTATATGAAGTAAAAAAATTTTTAGAATAAAGTGTTGGTTGCCTCTTATAAATGTGGTATGAGTTTCGGTTTTGTCACTCTCTGCACATAAAAATGTAATATGAATAGATTTAAAATTGTTTAGCTAAAATAATTATGCGTTTGTCACATTTAAATTCAGCGTCAACTTATATAAAAAAATACATTGTAAGACGTGTAATTGATTTTTTTTTATATTTGCATTATTTGAATGAATTACTATGGCATTTACAGTGTAATAATAAGAATATATATTGAAAAAATTTCGACGCAATATTAAGATTGGTAAATGTATAAACGGTCAATTAGGATAATAAATTTATCAATTATTCAATACACGAAAAATATATCCCGCTGATATATATCTTCTGGTGCTTTGAGAAGTGGCTATATCCATCGATCGAGGAGCTTCGAAAACGAACTCTTTATTCATATTGATAATTGACGAGAGACTGCGGAGAATATGTTACCAAGTCATCAATATTCCAGCGGTTAGAAGAGCACTCGAAATTTTACTAACAAGGATTGCGTTAAGTTTTATGTGTTCTAAATTATCAAGTATACCTTCGCTACGTGACGCATGCATGCTCGTATACAAGCTAATAGGGCTCAGAACGGGTATGTTATTGTTTAATTCGGAGCTTCTGATAGCTATTATCTGGTTAATAGTGTTGCATCTAATATGATCTTCGGCGTATAAAGGATGGCCAACCATCTAAAGGCCTCCTAAAATTTGTAAGAAGGATAGATGAAGCGACCCTTGGTTGGCTGCTCAATTATGGCCAGAAGGAAGAGGTAAACTTGGTCTCGTCCGCCGTCATTGAAGAACAAATTGCCTTCCTGCCTCACCGCCAGAATATCGATGTCTGGTCAACATTTGCTCTGCAGCCTCTGGAGTGCTAACATATTATAAACGTTGTTAATGAATCAGTTTGGTGAATTGCTCATCTTCCAGTGTGTTCATAAACGTTTCTAACTGCTGGGTGAAGGGATGTAATATCTCTTATGGAATAGCTTATCAGTTCATGTAATCTATTAAGTACGGAGGCTCAGGTGACTCGAAACACAGTTTAATTAAGATACGGGAACATTTTTAGCCTCAAGTAGCAACGATAAAAATCTGTGCTGTGAATAGGTTTAATCTGACGAATCCACACGAAGCGTAAATTCCGAGAACATAATCCCCATTTCATTTATAATGTAATCCAAGTTTCTCTCAATTAAACATGGTTCACTAGAAGTCGTTTTATTTACCTGAGCGCAATAAGAACTTCCGAGGCTACAGAAGACAGGACAGATCTTCGCCCACATAGCAACTTGTGAACAGAGTTCTGGTCGACGCGATCCTCTTGAGTCCTGAGCAATCTGTTGACTTAAATTGTGCTCGCGAAAGATATATTCGCTTTAAATTATGCGAAGCAAATAATTAAGAAAACAATTAATGTATACTCTACGGTTTTTACATCTGCTGGTTCGTAATCTCGAGACGGATGCGAGGTTTCGTATATTCACAACACTGAAATGTGTTGTGAATCTTTTACTAGTATCACTTCACTTTCACCTCTTTCAAATTCACTAGTATAATTCACAAATAGAAGTCACCGAAGTATATTTAGACAGATTCACTGCTATGAGAGGTTTCTAATTGTGAGCCTCTAATGAGAGCCTCAGTTATCGACGTCTGCGTGGGGACCTCATTGAAGTATACAAGTATACTCATGGTCTATACAAGGTCCCTGAAGGGTTACTAGAATTTGAAAAACGAGTTTAGATCTATGAACAAGGCACGAAAAGGAAAAGAATCGGCGACAGGCCACATCAGGCCTACATTTCAGCGCCGACATCATTATGTTATGTTATGTTATGTTAATTGGACTTCAATGAATCGTGAAGAAATTACAGGATTTATTAGATACTGATTTTGAGTCAATCGCAATTGGTATTTAATTAAAAAAAATTGTTAATGAATATAATATTTATTTCTGAAGCAACACAACCCTTTGACTATATAGTAAGTTACATTACTAATGCACACAAAAATTGGTTGGTGACATTTCAAAATGTCATTTCGTATTACTGGTACTATTTCTGGCAGTGTGATGAAATATTAACGAAAATGATTCCAGTGTTGGTCAGTGTGTTTTGATGTCATTATGAACGTGGGCATTTTGTTGGGAGTGCAGGTTAAAGAAGAGCGTGCGTAATTAAGAGATGCTCAGTCACTGCATAGACAAAGTAATTTTTTACTGTTATTTGCTTCCAAATTTTTTGTGTGTAGTTAGTGTGGCCGCAAAAATAACGAAACGCGGGATGGTTCCTGCATCATTATGCAGCAGTTTATCTAATGTACATAATTTGAGTGGCTGGCTCGACTAACATTAAAAGTACGCGCTATATGCAACTAGTGGAATTATTTTTAAAATTACCTGCATCAATATCCCATATCATATTTGCTGAAGAAATCAACATGACAAACAATTAACTTTTGATAGAAACCGCGTGTGTGTTCATTGATAAAAAGTAGTCCAGTGTCTAAATTAAAAAGAGTTAATCAGTTTAATTTATATATGTTCTTCAACTTGTTTTCTCTAAATTACACTGAAATGTAGGCTGGTGAAAGGATCACTGGTGGACGCGCAATTTAGGATACCGATCAATGATGCTCTAATTTGTCTTTGAGCTCCTGAGACCGATAATTGATCTTCAAATGAAAGCGCTACGTTGAAACAATTTAGAGCTGTTTTTCTCCTATAGAGGTAGAAACCATTACGTACTTGGCTGACGCTTATACAAACTGTAATATATTTATAATTGTATGTTGCTCGTAGCAGATAACATCCGCAAACACAATATCTCTCAAAACTATCTCATAGGAACAGAAACCAATGTTTGAGTACTGAAATAAAATTAAAATATTGGTTTGAAAATACGAATGATATACGCATGTACATATAATATAATCGGGCTCTCAATAGTACAGCATGGCACTAATATGAGTAACTCTTTTATAAATAAATCAATACTATCAGTAAAACAAGCAAGTTTGTGCAATTTTTTTTACAGACGAACAAGTTTATAGCTCAAGTTTAACCAACTCTCTCTTTAGTTGGTAATCTCTCTGCGGTGGCTCTGCCTTGATCTTCTCTCTCCTGATTGGACTACAATGATAAAAGCAAAAAGAGACGCTCCCTCTGCTCGCCCCTCTAAATAATTACATTTTATTGGGAATTTCGTTCACAATTTACATTCGTTATCGCTCGGCCATCAAAACGAGCCAAGTATCGCAATTACAACGAAGACTTTGGAGGTGAAAAGTTCTTTTAAATTCTAAGAACTTAGAGTCTGAGAATATTTAGGCGTCATTATAAAATTTTTACAGCTTCTATAGGAACATTTGGCTCGAGAACTTTTCAGTTAAAAGAATACATTTATTGAAGTTACATAGAAAGTGACTTCAGAATTGAGAAAAAATGCATTCAATGTAATGAATTTCGTTCTAAATCGAAATATCCAAATTTAAAGGCTGTAATATGAAAAGGTCTGCCTTTGAAGTTTCAATTTCGTGTCACACAAAGGTCTTTCTAAGATAAAACAATGTGATCTTCAAAGTCCATGCTATTAAAATTATCCAGATCGATCAATGTGAATCTAAAATAAAATATTTGAATCAATTCATGCATATGAATCCTCAGGCATATCAAAAATACATAGAAGAGCCCTTTCGTTTTCCAAACCAAATTTCTCGTGCTGGCTCCAGCCACTGTACATAGGTTATCTTGCAATGGTTTGTAGCTCGTCAAAGTAAATAATTTTGTAGTGTATAATTAAACATTAATTTACTGGAAAACAAAAAGTCTTTATAATTACTTTCATGCCACCGTACACTTTACTTTATTCCTACATTTTGATTTTTCATCTTCATAATATTTCTAAACCAACGATGTTTAACGGAAAACATATTGAAAACTATTCGTAGCTATGGATGTTTTTATGCCTCGAAGTTTATTCTTCATCTCAAAATCTATTTGTTGAATCATTACAACTTCTTCTCATATAGTAAATCGATCCTAAAATGGAATATTTGACGCAGTAGAGAGCTGGATCTGGAGCAGATGAATCGATCAGATCAAGTTGGTCGCATGCAGGCAATATGTACACTTGCGCTGGGCTCTTGTAATACAATGACATGGCCGCCCTCCGTGGAATCTGCAGCTCTGAGTAAACATACGACCCTCTTTTGTCCTGGAATAATATGGAAAAAAGCTAACCGCATCAAAGGTCCCCCGGCACCACTCCATCAGAGCGCAAACCCTACATGCGGATGATGGAAGTCCAAGCCATGCAAGGCCCTAACTTGCGTTCTGTCGTCCATTTGGTCATTGGGTGATTTTATACACGTTATATACATAGCTTGATGATATATGCTTATGATACCTTATGATATCCATCTGTTTTATTTCACTATTATTACGACTTAGCACCTGTTGCACCTTTGATTACTTATTTGATTTGAGAAATTTCAACGTGCTATAAATCTGTAATCTAAGCATTCGTTGTAAATAACAAAATGCAAACGAAATGATTTGAACTTCGATATTACAGTCAGCATGGTTATATACAATTAGTATCAGGAGAAGTTTGTTTTCTTTACAAATCAAAATCCCAAATCACAAAAATCTTCGTAAAATGTCGCCCAATTTCATTCTCAGATGCAAGGTAGGCGCTAGATCTAGAAGACAGAGCGAAAGCAGCCGGATGGTAATAATGTCTACGTTATTTATGTGCACAGCGTACTGTACTAATGTGCTCAGCGTACTGTACTAATGTGCTCAGCGTACTGTACTAATGTGCACTGCGTACTGTACTAATGTGCTCAGCGTACTGTACTAATGTGCACAGCGTACTGTACTAATGTGCACAGCGTACTGTACTAATGTGCACAGCGACTCTGAACCTCATGCGCAGGAGCTTACTTCTATAACGAAAAATATTTAGAAATGCCTCCCGAGTGCGTAGTGCTGTAGTCCGATGAATTTGGTGTCAAAACTGCTGCTTGTCGGTAATCAGTAAGACATGTAGTATACTGATGTATGAGTTGAATAATGGACCAGCAGTACGGCCGGCGTGTTCGTTATAAGGCTGCTATCTCTGCATGCCCGTAATTAGTTGTTAAAATAAAGGTAAATTATTGTCTAGGTAGCCGTTATGCATTCTTCACTCATAAGCAAAGTCTATAACTAAATTTATCCTGGACCTGACTATCATATATAATTTCTTGTCAATCAAAATTATTACACACTTTATATGCGGCGAGACTCGTAATAAAGCTCCCAAAATCAGGTATCTTTCGCGGTTACTCAAAATAACACATCCATACTTCGGCAGAAAAAAATACAAATTTTTCGACTATCGCTTGCCCCTCAGCGATTGTTCTCCCACCCCAAGACTGGGCTCGCCTTTCAAATGCAAATGCGCTCACGAGGTGCACGCGACAGCCGGTCAAGTGTGCTCAGTTCAACCCTACCTAACTGGCCCCAACCACCATATACCTAAGTGGCCCCTTAAATGAAACGCGGTTCTGCAAGCAAGTGATCCCGCGATATCACATGAAATCTCATTCATGAAGCGATTTGCATGAACCTCAACTCTTAAGCTGCATGATCGATTAACCGAAACATTTGTCAAGAGTTTGTGGCGAAGTGGAGGTCATGTTTTAAAAGCAACGAGTAGGGCGGAAGACAGAGGTCTTTCAAAATGTTATGCACAAAAGTCTAAAATATAATGCTGAGAAAATAGAACAACAATCTTGTAATTAAATTGATTAATAAGTGCATGACGACCTAAAAGTATGCGTATATCAAGTGAAGGTATGTTCCAAATTATTTTGAATTCAAAACGCTCCTGAAGTTGTAATTTATTTCACTTTTCAATATCCATTCCCTAGTTGTCGCCGAGGTTCTAGCTACTTTCAAGATGGATCGGAGGATTGAAGCGTGGGAAGGAACAAAGTACTGCAGCTGACTATTACGGTTTATACAGTTAAACACGTAATAAAATAGTCTGTTAACAGCAGATAGCAGTAGATATTTGCAGTAAATACTTGCATCAATCATGAATAATTGGTAAAATATATATAATATATAGCAGTATCTCGCAATACCATTTTCAAGATAAACTTAATTAGTAATTGATAATAATACTAACTAATTAATGAAGTAATAATATCAAGCCTTAGGCATACCGCAGATTTTTCTATTTTGCAATAACAAACATTTTCAGAATAAATATGAAAACACTATATACAACAATATATTTGGCAATTGATTTGTAGACGTTTGAAGGTTGGGAAATGAATGAAGTAGTAACGCAATTTACTGTCTCAATTCGAAAATTTTAGAAACGTTGTTCTCGTTGAGCGAGAATATCTCTAGACAATTTTGCATACATGGGTAGTGGTAAAGCAACTGAATTTACCATATCAGGTAATTCTTGCCTAGGAAGGAAAGTAGGCTTTTTTGGCTCGCACTTCACCGCCCGCCGTCCACGAGATCGTCTACTCGCACCTCACCGCCCGCGCCGTCCACGAGATCGTCTACTCGCACCTCACCGCCCGCCGTCCACGAGATCGTCCACTCGCACCTCACCGCGCGCCGTCCACGAGATCGTCTACTCGCACCTCACCGTTCGCGCCGTCCACGAGATCGTCTACTCGCACCTCACCGTTCGCGCCGTCCACGAGATCGTCTACTCGCACCTCACAACAAGCGCTGCTCCGTGTAAGGCCGGCAAAAGTTCACGTTGGGATGGGGCGCGACTGTAAACGGCCTCATTTACGGGACATCTGTAGAAGAGAACGGGCCTTACATCCATTTAAGCGCAACGCCCGATGCCTGCGGGAAAATGATTTCCCACCGCCGAGGGAAATTCATTAGTCTAAGTAGCCCGGTACTTCCTCCCTTGCCTCGCCAGCCTTTCAACCACTCTCTGCTATTTTCCGTAAAAGTATTCCATGTTCATTATGTATATTAGCTTTAAATTTTCAATGAAATTTAGGTATTTATTGCTCGTGAACTCAAATCTTAAGGCCGTTCACGAGGAGAAAATGACAAATATTCAAAGTGATTTTGTCAGTTTTTTTAATTTATATGTTCCTGAAGCTTTTCTAATTTAAACTTTTTCGTTCAGTTAAACCTGCCATGACAACAAGAACTGCTATGTATTAAATGCATCATTACCGAGTAATGAAGCAGAAGACCAAAGCTTATCGTTGATACGAAGCGTAAGCACTTATTGTTCATTGGGAGAAATGCACGACGCGGTCGGTCAGTTATGAAGGAGACGCAGCTGTTGGGTGGCCGATAATGTGCCTGTATCCGGACGATAAATCGTGCGCCCAATAATATAACTTTAGGGCCTGCCTGCATTGGCCACAACGATCTTTACTGGGCGATAGCCAATCTCATCAGCGAGCTGAATGCTAGACATTAGAAATGCTGATAAACGAGCATGAAATGGTAGAGATTATGCCAAACGTATTTCAGTCGAATAAGCAATTACTGTGGGTGTTAAAACGCAAAAAGTAACATCAAAGAATTTATAGTGTGGAGATCTGGACCTGAAATAATTTGAGAAATTTTACAGGTTCGAAGTGTAAAAAATCTTCGTCGTGTCGTTTTAGATAGAAATAGACAACTGTATAGAAGGCATTAATTAAAAGCTGGGTTTATTTTCCGTCGATTTTTGCAATTGCCGCCCTCGCAATTTATGCTTGTCGGCAGAATGTTTCGAAGAGTGTGCTATGATTTCTAAAAAAAAACTTCTCAAAGGTTTCACGAATAACAAAATGGATATCATGATTATTTTTTCTGAAAGGTTTACAACGAAGTGCAGTCAATGCGGGAAGTTTCCTTCACTAAATTTGTCATATTTGCAGCGATTATAATATAGTCTACTTAGAAATGGTTTTAATTATTTTATAGTTACAGGAATCGAGGTAAAGACGAGCTTGATTTTCTCTGTAGTTATTCACCGAGACGGTTCTAAAGATACGCTGTCCGCCACAAAACTAAACAGGAGGGGAGTGGGGCGGTGGAGAGGTAATCTCCGGACCGTAGTTTTATCCGTGATTATTTATTGAGCTTACGGCGCCGCAATTGCCGGACTGCCGCCAAATATGATGCTTCCGCATTTTTTAATGATGAAACTTTTGAACAGGGCACTTCAATCGGCGACAATTTATCGGCAAATAAAAATCAAAAGATATGAATATTCATTTCGTGTTACTGTGCAACAAGCAGAGCATTTTTTTTAAACTAGAATATTTTTTTTTGCTGCCCTGAATATGAGAAAGATATGTACTACATGTTTTGTGTACGCAAATAAATTACGTAACGAAAACCACTAAGACAGAGCATAAATACGAACTCGGTCGCAAGTGATGGATATTCTCAAGTCGAAATTTATCTCTAAATTTATGGTGCCCGGTTGTGACACAAGACAATTTATTATGCTAAGGAGAGTGACCCAGGAATTTAAAAGCAAATAAAATAGCACAAAAATTCAGCATATATTTATATAATAAAACATTTCAGAGTACAGCTCCATCGTCAGTTCGTAACACAAAGTTCAGTTCAACAGAATTTCTGTCCTAGAAACACAAATACAATCAATTAGTAAAACAAAATCCACTGTACGGTATTAAAACGGAAACAAGCAAATGAGACATGAAATGAACGCTAGTAAACAGGCCTATCTATTTACTATTTCAAGAGGAAAAGAGCTAAAAGCGGCATTCAGACTAGGTTTCTATTTGAATATATATAGGGATTCTAAATTTCGTAGATCAGTAACAGCGGATGTGGAAGCTAGAACTTTAAAATCACTCTCAGATATGCGATTTAAACAAACAAGTGATTTTAATACTAATAAGGAGAGTTAATATCAATCAATATACCTGAAAATTTGTCAAATGATGTTCCTTCATCTACAACATTCCAGCAGCGCGCACACCCCACATCACCTCAGTACAGCACATCCCACATCATCACCTCAGCACAGCACATCCCACATCATCACCTCAGCACAGCACACCCCACATCATCACCTCAGCACAGCACATCCCACATCATCACCTCAGCACAGCACACCCCACATCATCACCTCAGCACAGCACAGCCCACATCATCACCTCAGCACAGCACCTCCCACATCATCCCCTCAGTACAGCACACCCCACATTATCACCTCAGTACATCACACCCCACATCATGACCTCAGCATAGCACAGCCCACATCATCACCTCAGCATTGCCTCATCATGGCTGTTATGTCAGGTCAGAAGCCTGCTCTATGGATGCATGGGTCCGGTGTCCGGACCTCAGTGATCGCGGACGTGACGCGGGCTCCTAAAACTCTGATCACGGACGGAATTGATTCCCGAGCCTCTCTATTATGCCGCGTGTACCATAAAGAAAGATTTCTTCTTGCTGGAAGGCACCCAGCAAGTTTGAACAAAGCCAAGCGAGTCATATTCCTTCCCATCTGAAGATGCTTCGAGCCTGGAGAAGTGCACTCATAAAGCTTATAGATTTATGGTCGTACTTTATTAACGATGTTTCATTTCCGTGGCTCCAAGAGGAGAAAATCAGGAGCGAACGATATTTTTTCCAATAAAAACCTGCTTAACTTCATTTTTCAAAAATTTTGTTTCAAACGACCTGTAAATGTGAAGCTTTTTTGTTAATTGTCGTTCATGCATATGGGAGCAGCAATTATTGCGATAATTTCATGAAATTCGTTCGAAATGTACTTCACTATAGTCAAAAATTGTACACGCCCGAATTGTTTGTATTTAAAGTGCCTGCTTGTTGGCTTGAAAGACTTGTAGACACTTACGATAAAATTATTGGTTTGAAGCCTCTTCAAATAATGGTTTCCTGCTAAATAGTTTCCTGACAAGACCTAATTTACGATGATCACAGTTAACGACGAAATTATTCGTACATCCTTTTTTAGTGTTTTCGTGAATAACTGAAAAATTGATGAATGTATCAGCGTAAGATTCAATTGAATTAAGCAGTATGCAGAGTAATAGGGAAAATAACACTACAATTTCGGGACAAAATGTAATTTTGAAATGTTTTAATATGGAAAAATTCCCCAACACATACAGGCACAATTATTCGTACAGTTGGAAAAAACAAACGTAATTGCAATATTAATAATCAATGGCATGTCCTTTCATCTTGATAACCTCCTGTAGTCTCTTTCTGTAGTTCTTGATGAGATTTGCAGTGGTGTCCACTTCGATATTATCCTATTCTTTAAGTGCAACTTGTTTCAATTCCTGGCGATTCTTAGGAAGCCGATTATTGATTCTAACTTTCATGTCTTGACATGAATTTTCAATTGGTTTTAAGTTGTAGCTATTTCCTGGTTATGGAAGAACAGTTTACCTTTGTTTTGTCAAGCTAAGGGGTTATATAGCTTTCCAATCATTATTTTGCAGAAAGATATCCATCGTCTTCCAAGAAACAAGTTCAGATCGGATCTTGCAAGTTTCTACTTCGTATTTCGTCTTCCAGATCTTCGTACTATTATGTCCATCTTGCTCAATTTTTGTTTCTTCATTCCACAATACTTAGTTCCAAAAGCCTTCCTGTTTGTCCTCGTAAGAGCTTGCGAAAGTCAAACGAGCAGCAACGTTGTGTGTGATGTGGGACTCGTTGAGGTCTGCGTCCATGCAGACCATTCTTGTTGAGAAAACGCTGCATATGTTACACTGACTCAAGCTTGTTCCTCGATCACTAGCTAATCTTTTGGCAATGCCCTTCAACACCACTCTTGGATTCATATTTCCCTCACGACACAGCTTTTGAACTACCATTGAGAGATTTGTGTAGGTCAATAATTTAGCTTCTCAGATCCACACTGAGCTCAAACGTCTTGCCCACCTTGAAGTTTGCAGTCCAATGGCAGGAACCGACACCTCTTAAATGACGTCTCCGATAATAATGTCCATTAGGACATAAACAAATCGGATACCACGTAAATCTCATCAAAAACTATAGAAATAGATTGCTGGATGTTATCAAGATGAAAGGATATAGCATGGATTATTAGTATTGCAACTATATTAGTAGTTCGCAACTGTACGAACAATTGTGTCTGAAGGTGTTCGGGAATTTTTGTATGCTACAATACTTTGAAATTACATTTTATTTTGCAAATTTAGTGTTATTTTCTCTCATTACGTACTGCTTAGTACAATCAAATCAAAATTAAATCAATCTCATATATCCACTAATTTCCGAGTTATTTGAGAAAACATTAAAATAAAGGGTGTACGAATAATTTCGTCGCTAACTGTACTACTACAAGTTACGTGAGGGTAAATGAGTTGTACTGCATAGTTTCCTAAGTGAAGATACTATTTTTAAGCAGAGTACAAGTAAGAACGAAATAAATTTATGTCAATCAATTGAGTAGTGACACTTGAAAACAATTTCTTCAACTGTCTAAAAAACTCTGGAATTAAACTTTTTCGAGAAAACAACTGAGTTTTACTGAAACAACTAAACAACTTTCGAAACTTAAAGGTGATAAAAATTTAAGTAACGTAATTCGAGAATATAATTAATAGTTATTTCATTGAACTCATTGCATTGAAATGCAGCAGAACAGAAAATAATTCTAATAAAGCATTTTCGATCTATTTCCGGTGAAGATATGTTTCAGTTGCGGTGAATTATAACGAAATACAAATATAACTTCAGAAATCACAAGGGACGTTCAATTACATCTAACTTTATGCTCCGATCTCATCTCTACACTATTTCTAGAATGGATTCTGGAGCACTTGATAATTGTGGCATTGTTAATTTATTATATAACTGGCAAATATGTTATTAATACTATAAACTTTTTTTTTAAAACGCACACCTGGCATTTCTCATTGACTTTATTAGAAGTAGAGTATATGAAAATTAGAATGAGTTGCATCATTGAAGAAAATAAAAATACCAATTTGTGTATCAATTAAAAGGAATATCTTATACAAAACTAGTATCAAGGAGAACACGAGTAGTACGGCCAGCACAAGCCAGAAGCCAGTCTTGTAACCCCGAATATACTCGCCTATAAAATAGAAATTTCTCTCAGTGTACGAATTGCATGGGACTTATACAGCGATGAATCAGTGCATGGGATGCTCTAATTGTTTCATCTATTTTAAAGACACGTGAAATTCCTGCGCTGAAGTTTAGTTCTTGTCCTCACATCGATGTCTGCGCTGTCGTATTTATCGAGTGGTTTGATGTATATATATCAGCGGGCGCAACAATTTCCTCCCTTGTAACTTAAGGTCACGAAACAATGCATTGTTCGTGTCAAGGCATATGGTTCAGTATTATTACATGAGTTAGTATTTAAAAAACATTATTTGACGTATAAATGGCAAGATGCAGAATGGGAGTGGCTTTACAAAAGCATTCTAAGCTAACTAGCGATCAAAACAAGATAGTACAATAGACGGAAATGATTAACCATAAAACGGAAATTCCAAAGTAAGATTAGAACCCGCGGGTGACAATGGGCAGCCATATAAGAGTGAACTTAATTAGTCCGAGCAAATTATATGACTAGTGGAGCATTTTGTGATGATATTACCTAAAATAACAAGAAAAATCATTTAAGCTGTGGCATGTCACAATGCTATTCTGTCAAATGTCAGAAAATATAATCGAACAATCTATACATACACACGGAAATGGATGACAGAATAGAAGAACTTTGGAGTTAAAAAAATTCGGACCTGTTTCTTTACAGTCTTTCACCTGATGCCGAAATTTGCGTAATAAGATGCTAGCAATTCCCTACATAAACACTGACAACCCGTGAATAATTTTCTCGATTGAGTTGTCAGGTTGAACTCCTACAGAATTCCAAGCTTTGCTGCTGCCACATTTGTGGTCCTTGCCTCGCGATGTACATTTTGCTTCAATGAAAATCCGCATTGATTTATCATTATCATAAGCTTGTCCGTAATAGGATTGCAGAGGTCCAGAGGGAGCGGTGGCTGAGTGCCGCAGCTCAGAGCCCTGGGACTAGAACATTCACGCGATATTTGTAGCAGTCGCCTATAGGGTGCCTAAGTTACCAGCACGGATTTTTTCCTATTACAATCAATTATCATTGGATTGATAATTTCATTTATGAAAACTTCCTTCTGATAGGAATAAGTTTCTTTGTTATTTTACTGAACTATGTTCTGCTGACTTGATTAAGATGTGTGTCCCTGTGGCGTGCGCTGCCTGCAGCCATACTTGTCACGAGTCCGTGGCATGTCTGTAGTTAGGCGGGTGTGAAACTGGTGTCTCGACACGCACATTTGGCGGCAGTTTCAGCTCTGCAACATGCGGAATGATTCAGCGTTTATTCTGCATGCACGACGTAAGCCAGTTCTGGGGCTTCATAGTGTAAGATATGTTATTTCTTTGCTGTTGACACCGTCGAAGACATTTTGTATAGCAAAGCTGAAACTTAAGCGTTTTAGCGGGATTTCTTACCGAAATTAACTGAGTAAACAAGGCATCACTAGAGAGGCCCTGATATGACGAGGAAAAATAAAAAATTTTAACTCAGTACTCACTGCAGTGAGTGACAGAGAGCGCATTTTCTCATCGACGAAAACTTGAGGTCACGGACGGACAGACAGACAGACAGACAGACGGAAATGGCGAGCACAATAGTGAATTTTTTTCATAAATGAGAAAATGCGCTAAAAATAGTCCCGAAGTTATAAAGTTGCAAACCGGAATTACAATTATGCTTGGATTTTAAAAATTATATACCGGCTATCATGAAAAGTTAGGAAACAGGTTTGAAAAGAGACTAGCAATAAGGAATCGGGACAATACGAGATGTTCCATTACGATACCGGAAAAACGAAAACGTTTAAACGCGTTTACTAGGAATTAAAACATTGAAAATTCGTTTAGAAACGAGAAGTGGGCCAACCAAACTTCTCATTTAAAATAATGGGAAGATTGAGAGATGCATCCTGGCAGAACTTTTTGCTCTTAAGCTTTTCTCTAGTAACGTATCATATTTGATGCACTTCTAACAGTCACAATACGACGATCGTACGAACTGAGTACACGTACACGTTCTAAACATCGTATAATGGCATCAGCGTCGGCTCAGAATTTCTGTCAAATACAATAAGGGGATTATCAATAGCATTTAACTGATTATCAATAGCATTTGACAGAGTATAATACGTGAGACGTTGAATCTCATGAAGTGTATTTTTTTAAACTGTCTACTAAAAATCATTTCTGAGATTTCCCGTCTGGATTTAGTTAACATATCCTGTTTAAAAAAGCAAATCGCTGGTTGTACTTCCATTCTATCACGACGTCCCCCTAGGTACCATTAACGAATTTATAATAAAATTATTGAATTATTTAGACTTTTACCTCAAATTGGGACAAAGATATTTGGACTCATCTCAAAAAAAAAAATGTCGGAAAATACGAACAACGCAGATGCTCACATAGTTAGATAAGAAGGTTGTTTATACCATGTTTTCAGCCTTTTGTTGTTTTAGACATCAAATTCAAGTCACATTGTACATAAGCAATAAATAGACTATTCAGTTTCCTTCGCTCCTCTTGCTAAAAGCCGCTGCCCAGCAGGGCTGAGACCGCTGAGAGCCTGAGCCCTGAGGCCGCTGAGCGCTTCAGTTGGCCCGTGTCGGCAGTGGTGTCTGCATGTGTGTGTGACGCGCTCACGTCTCAACCGTCAGTGACTGGTTTGTCAACAGCTGTGCGGGCAATGAACGTAAAACCAAACAGTTTTGTACTCACAGCCGGGTAAATAACCTAGTAGTGGTGAACCTACCAATGATGAGTGCATGTGTGGGAAACGATGTTGCTTAATGCTAGTTCTTTCTTTTACATATAATTCATAATTGCAGGTGCATTTGGTTTCATATGTCCGAGTGCCTTATGTTTTTAAACTGCTAATGACAATAAGATTTAGCTCAGTCATGAAACTAATTTAATGCACGAAACTATTGAAGGTATACTGATGTTCTCAGGTACCCGTTGCTGTGGAAATTAGGCAATGAGGAACGTAGCTAAGGCAAAATGTAATGGATAAACTTTCCAACTCCCACATTTCTTCCAAAAACTTTCATGGTGTGAAGATCTTTAATAGTTTTTTTACTAATATTTCAATTTACCTATACTGCAATTTTGTAAATGTACATAATTTTATTGTACAATGAGCTGCAACTATAATTGTGTATGTTTCAGTTAACTTCATTCAGGAGCCGAACGGGTCCAACTCCGATCAAATGGCGAATCCTGTGCGTTTTTGTGATAAACTTAACTTTTTCCTATTTCTATCTGGCAATTGTTCAGAGTAACTGGATGGAATGGAGTAAAGTCGGGGATTCTAGTAATTTTTTGTTTTTAGTCTTAGTGTTTAACCTTTAACTTTATTCCATCTTTTAAATGTGTGGGCTTGTAAAAATATCAGTTGACTGGCCTATCAGTATTGAGGTTGGCGGCGTACAAAAATTTTCATTTTTATTACCGATAATTTCTCTTTCTCAATGCTCGCCATGCTGTCAAATCCACGACGGGCCTGATAGTCTTTTCTCAGTCATATTTCACCTGTCAGGGTTCATATTCGTTGAACACTTATTGTTTTGGAATAAATATATCCTATGTTTCACGAGCATAAATTTTACGCCTGTTTGCTATTCTTGTGTCATCATTAAAATATAATCATCATTTCATTCGCACTGTCTAAGTAATGCTCACTTGCGATATCGCTTAAGCCATACTACTCTATCTGATAAAGTGGTGTCACGTTGCTGTTCCGCCATTATGGATGCCAAACATACTGTATGAAAACGGTAACCTTTTTACGTCATTGTTGTTTTGCTGGGCAGTGGCAAGAAAAGCTCCCTAAAGTTTCATCAATTCGGGTCAGTTAGCCTGTGTCACCTTGCCACTCTGGGCTCAGCTTGCATGCTCGGGTTACTCGCGTAGTTGGAGGGGAGGTTGAGAGGCCTGGCTTCATAGCTCCATGTTTTTACGGGAATGTACTGCGCAGACTTTGTTGCTAACTGTAGTGAAGTGGATTTCGCATACGCCAGTAAATATCAGTTTTGTTTCCCTTGTATATTGAAGTTCAGGTAATATTGTTCCCTTCCCAACATTTTTGAGCTCAATGGTCGTTGTTTATACCTATGATTATAACCATGTTTTAGGAGCAAATGAATGATTGAGAGTTAAGTTTTCTTCTGATGATATTGAGAACTTTTCAAGCAAACCTTCAATTTGGTCAGTAGTCAGTCACGCTTGCTCGTTGTAATCTCAAATTATCATTTACGCCTTGTACGTTAATTGCTTTTTGGGCTCGAAGGAGATCGAGCCCAGTCATATTTCGTGATGGCTCTCGTCCAGAGGTGCATTAGCCGTCGCGGCTAATTTTACTGCTCCTTCGCTGATAGACCAACCGACAACCGTGTACATGAGTAGGCTGGTCTCGAAGAAGAAGATTGGATGGCTGTCATCTCTTATCGCGACCGTTATCGCTGATAACACTAGTGTCTCGTAAATGAAATGTTGGCAAACACGTCAGTTCCGACCAGCAGAGGCAACAGAGTGCGTCGATATTCGCGAGCTACTTAGTTCGACGTTCTGTCTGTGCCGTAGTCCTAAATAATTGGTGGAAAAAATTTGATTTGTTTGGCTTTGAGCAGGACAAAG
Source organism: Hyalella azteca (assembly GCF_000764305.2). Classification (NCBI taxonomy): domain Eukaryota; kingdom Metazoa; phylum Arthropoda; class Malacostraca; order Amphipoda; family Hyalellidae; genus Hyalella; species Hyalella azteca. The sequence goes on from NW_025941081.1 coordinate 30,040, forward strand.
AAGGAAACTGGATGTCATATCCTGGACGCGAGTAATAGAATTTGTGGGGGCTGTAAATGAGCCCAGGGCTGGCAAGTAATAAAACCATGTCCTGATAACCCTAGTTGAAACCGGCTGAGGCCTGACGCTCGCATGAGTCAGGAGTAGTTCACCACTCGACCGAGTGCCAGACCTGTTATCGTCTACTAAACGCTGCCGCTCTTTGAGTACAGTGCAAGAAAATGCATTCAAAGTTCAGTTGGGGGTGGTTACAAATATCTTTATAATAATATAATTGTTTAACGAACAAACAATATGGAAGAATTCCTCGCTTATTTATGGAACTAAAATCTAAATAAATTGACGTAATTCGTCAATTACGAGTAAGTGTATGCTTGACTGTGCGTTTACTCCAATACTTGTGGAGAATTTGTACCAATGACTATGTTAATTATAATTAGGAAAAGTAAACTTCGTTGCTTCTAACCAACATTAATCATGCTTGTGCTGTATTGCATTATCAGACAGATATTTTTTGAAAACATTGATTAGGTCCTAATTGAACCCTCCTATAGTTTGATGTCTGCCTGATTTTTGTGTCATAAATTCATACCATAAGATAATTATGTTTGTTTTGTGACATCACTAGCTTTCATGACCATCATTGCATCTTCTTTCTAGAAATTACGATGATGATACGTGCGAAGATAAATTTATAGTTACTATGTTACCATGTTATTGACAGTGCACTGATCCATGTAGGGAGTAAATATGCAGCAGAATTCAAAGTGCTTTTATTGCAAGAGCCCCACATAAAGTGCACCAGTCTAGGCAGTGGCTAAGAGGAAAATTTCCTTGTTTCCTGGTAGGTTAAAGCTAAAAATTCAAGTTTTTGGTGGCATATTGGCCGGGAATGGTGGTGATTTTGAAGCATAAGAAGCAGCAGCAGCGGAGGATGCCATCACGGCCAGCCAGCTCGGGGAGCGCGATCGTCCTGACGGCGGTCTGCCTTCTGGTCTTCTGCTGCAACGCCGGTCAGTATACCTACGATTTAATTTGTGTTAATTTATTTTTTATCGTCTAAAGAGTTAACAATTAGCGAAAAAAATGAAGGATATTTCGTTTACAACAAATTATTAACCATAATTCGTAATTAAAGTTCGAATTAATTCAATTTTGCAGGGCTCAGTCGTTAGAAAAGCCAATGGATCTATGACTTTAATTAATATCATAGCATATGTGCACGAACGGATTTAAGGATTTTAAGGGATTCAAATTTAAAAGGATTTTAAATTTAAAATCCCCTAAATTAAAGGATTAAGGAGGGGATTTTCAGTTGTTTCGTTGCCTTTTTATTGCAAATGCCCTAAACTCACAAGGGAATTCAGTTCCGACGAGTTCCAGGAGAATGATATTAGTTTGCAGACAAAGTGACTTTTTGCGCACATTCCATGGGGCGGAAGACGGGCGACGGATGCGCGGCACTTGCGTCGTCCGTCAAGTCTTTGTGTGGCAGATCCGCGTCGCTACAAAGCCTCATTTGCGGGATTGTTTATCAGATGTGAACGACTAACATAGAAACTACTTTTAATTTTACATATATAAATATCTAATACATATATTATATATAATTATTAATAAAATGCCTTTAATTTTACAATTTTTAATTGTAAGTCGGCTCTCAATTCCATAAATCAATTTCCTTCAAAATTTTCATTGTCATTCATGGGTTTCACGTATTTTAAATCGCTCATTTACATTCGTTTTCGAGTTGAAAGTTATTGTTGGTCTACAATTTCTTAAACGGCATTCATGCACCCCAACCGGTCTTGCGGTGTTATGATCCCATACATAGTCATTCTAAATGCTTTGAAATCAACTTTTCAACTCTAAGGATTCCAAAAACTTGATCGTCTCACTGAACTTGGGTGGCCTAGGCTACATACTGAAAATTCCTGTTTGACATCATAGCGGTCGTACTCTTTTGAATGCTGCCAAAAAGAGTTGTACGTAATATTTTCAAAACTTTTCAAAAGTTCGTAATTTTTTTTGGCTTTATTGCAAAGTTGTAATCGTTGTTGGGAGTTTGCGATTCTGGCCCGAATCTTCACATTGCGCATTTATTTTTTATCCTAGCTGTCAGCGAATGGTGTGAGCTGCGGTAAGCGAAACGCCGAAGTTATGTGGAACGCGTAACAATCATAGACCTGCTATAGTGCCAGTCTCGCCATAATAAGCGCTTCTTTGTTGCATGTCATGGCGAGTGTCTCGACTGTTTTATCTCCACTCCCTACAGAGCGCCGTACACTCCTCTCTGCTTTCGAATCGTTTTCATAAACCAAAAATAAAACTTTAACTTTATTTATTAAGTTCCATAAAAAACGAATACAACTCTTCAGGTGGTTGAAATAGCCAAGAAATCATTTATATAGCATTGCCTAAGTGTGCAATAATAATTACTGGAAACTGGAAAAATACCAAACGCTTCCGGATTTGGAGCACAGCAAAGTTCAAGCGGAACTTTGGGTTACGGCGGCTTTGAACAGGCTTATTAATCGAACACTTCGTGGAAACATCGTTATTGACATTCCCTGGTATTTATTAACGCAAAAAGAGCCTATAAATTGAATAAAAATTGGGACTGGCAGCATAAGACGGCCATTATGTTACAGAAAATAATTAGATTAAAGCTTTATGTGATTTGATCGAATTCTGCTGCGAAGTCATATTTCTATAATTTGAATGATCATTTTGTCTTTGTATGCTAGTGAATTTGTGCTTTACAGAAGAAGGAACTATCTTTATTTCACAGCAATGTAGTTTGCTTTCAACTATTACGGTTTTTTACAAATGTAAAAAATGCTGCTTTACATTTTACAAATGTAAAAAATTTTGCTTTGCATTTTTACATATGTAAAAAAACTTAAGAACGTATTAAGCGCTCTAAACTTTCATTTCCAAGCTGAATAGCTGCATTCAAAACCATATTTTTAAAATTGAATCATGCCCCTAACGAGCTTTGTGACATGTTTTGCTTATTACATGTGTACTGAGTGGGAACTTGTGATCATAAGCCATGGTTTTGTCTAATCTTTGAAAGTATATATCATAATTATATACATATAATTTGGACGTATATTCTTTATTATTTGAACGTTTTGACACGCCATGATCTCCATTTGAGATAATACTTCGCTTATTTAAGTCTATACATACCTAACAATTATGTTTCCATAATGTATCGATATTTCTACGTGCGTTGTCAAACGATTCTTCTTCAAAATGAAACCAAATGCATGGTTTTCAGACCGACGTAATAACATTTGCTTGGTTGCTCGGCGTATATGTAGACTTCACTCTCGACGTTTATACAGGGTGTTTCAGAATTAAGTAACCCTTTTAATTTGTTAATAAATAAAAAACTAAGAACGTTATGAAGTTGAAACTTGTTTTATTTAAAAGAAGAACATTTTCATGGTAATATTGTATCATAGTTACGTCATTATCCTGTATAGCTTGCTAAATTTGTGTTTAATTATCAAGCCTTAAATTTTCATCATGATTCGAAACAAATTAAAAGGGTTACTTAATTCTGAAACACCCTGTATGTAGTAAATTTTTTAATAATGAAATTTTTTTATAGATATTGCTCAAATTATGTGGATGAAATTCTGCCCCATAATATGTCAAAAGTTATGATATTTATATTTATCAGAACCTATCGAAAAATACCAGAATTGAATAAAGTGTAATCTTTCATGTCGCAACTACTTCAATTTACCCTCTCGGACGAGTTTATCGATGTGCGAGGACAGCGTCATCTCGACCGTTGAGTTGCACATCCCGCGGCGCTGGAGCGGAAGCCGCGTGTTCCGCGCAGCACACCTGCGCCTGTTGCGCGCCTGTGCGCCACCTGGACGCCGCGTCTGTTGCTCCTGCACACGCGCCACAACTTGCACTGCATGCCTCGCCTCGACGCCGCGTCTGTTGCTCCTGCACACGCGCCACAACTTGCACTGCATGCCTCGCCTCGACGCCGCGTCTGTTGCTCCTGCACACGCGCCACATCTTGCACTGCATGCCTTGCCTGGACGCCGCGTCTGTTGCTTCTGCACACGCGCCACAACTTGCACTGCATGCCTCGCCTGGACACTCTGGGCTCTGTAAAGCGCCCCTACACTCAAATGCCCAGTAATTTGTTCCATCATACTTCATGTGGTTTCATGCTAGAATAGAATGGTTCAGAACTTAGAACATGCAACAACATGGCGGCCGTAATCACCATGCAATTATTACTTTAATCATGCGCACGTAATTATGCATGCGCTTGTACCAGCACAATGACCATACTCCTGAAGCAATTGTTACGAGACTGATTAATCGTGGTACCTATACATTTATGAGTCTCAGAAATAGCCGAAAATTAATTGAAGGTTTTTAGCGCTGTTGATTACGGAGCGAAGAGCATCGATGAAAAATAGGCTATTTTGAGCCGTGTTATTGATGATAGGAAAAAAATATGTAACTTGACAGCGATGTTCAAGCAGAAACTTGTGGTTTGCGGCATGCTTTTCAGCGCGTGCTCAGGACTGCTGTCGATAATACACTGCATTGTACGGTGAAACATAATTGACGGGGAGGTTGAGGGGGGGGGGTTGAGGGGCAGGTTGAGGGGGTGGTTGAGGGGCAGGTTGAGGGGGTGGTTGCAGCAAGTACAGCAAAAAGTACTGTGTAAATTCGCACCCAGGACTGTGCACGAGAATTTATCCTCACTTTGCGGAATGAGGCGAACTCTTTTCCTAGCGTCCATGAATATTAAGCAGTTCATGCATATTAAGTATATGTTGAACGTGCTTTTAATTGTCAAATGAAGAAGACGTAGGGATGCAGTGTACCCTGCAACACTGCATTTGTGCAAAGCATATGGTCTTATAACCGATCTTTATATGCATTATGTAAAGCCGTTTGTATAGAATAATTATGCTTTATAACGCAATGCTTACCTTTTCAGCATTAAAAGTTCTCCGGATGTTATTCACTTGGTCATGTATGCAACGTACGTGAGCGGATTCCAGCATAGGAGTAGTCCCGATAATACGGGCTGAGGCTAACGAACGCATTAGACATGCAAAGACTGAAGACAAACAACAATGAGTAAAATGGACGCAATGATGCTTGTTTTATCAGGCGCAATGTATTGTTTATTGATCAATTCTGAAAATGTTTGTCGTTGAGCTAAGCAGGCGCTACTTAACTATTAATCAGTATTCGATGGGAGAATAATTACTTTGTTTAAACACGTGTTCAAATAAATTTAAATTTTAAAATATAACTCAATAAATTCTCATGTCATTAATTGCACGGGTTCAAACATACTATTAATCAATGCACAATTCTCTTTAAAACATAATGAAAATATTACCCGTCAAGTTATTATAAGTGACACAGACACTCGATATACGATGAAAACTCTGCGTCACATCGTTGTTTAAGGAAAACCGTCACAATTTTCCTTGAAAAAAATCCTGAAAACATTTCTACGCCGCGATGATGAGTGTGGTGCAAGCCAGTGTGGTGCCGACACTCAATGCACACTCAGCCCGGCCCGCCACAGCGTGTCCGGTTGCCCGGTCTCGTATGCCGCGACACGCACGCACATTCCGCCTCTCACAACATGGCGACCTGCTGCTCTCCGCGCTGCTTGTTTGCCACTTAGCTTATCGATGTTGTGAGTAGTATTTTATCCAGCTAATGTGTAACATGGTGAATTATTTGTTGGGAAACAGATTAGCCTCGCCATGTTTCTTGCCAGAGTTAACTCTTTTAATTGTTGATTTCAGATTGGTTGCTAAAATGCATGGTCAGAGTATCAGATTGTGCTGTGTAATAATATTCTTGATCTACTGTACAAAACTTTCTGGGTATTTGTACTTCGTGAGGAATGATGATTTTTAATCAATATTTGCTATCGCACATACAACGAACTATCTAAGTATTAAACTGGACTGTGGGCTATAACACTGGACGGAAACGCTATTCTGGATTGGCATAGTGTTACTGGACGAAATAAATTCTAATCGTTTTTACAACACTTCTCTTTAACTTCACTTCTTGTTTGTTTGTTTGCCTGTCTGCTACAAATCTTATAATCGATATTTAACACACTTATACCTTACCAATCAATCTGTAATTTTGCACACTTGTGTAAAGTTGGAGAGAATGCATGACTCAATTGACATATAAATAATTTGAAAATTAAACAAATTTTCAATATTAAAAAAATTGAAAAAATAATTTTGCCTGCTACAAATCTTTTAGTCAATATTTAACACACTTTTACCTGTCCGATCTATCTGAAATTTTGAACACTTTCGTAAAGTCGGAGACACGCAAGAATCAATTGACAGAATAAATAATTTTGAAAATTTAATTTTTTTATATATTAAAAAAACGACAAATTAATTTTTTTAATATTCGAAAAGAAAATTAGAAATTCTTTGTACATGTGTAACATTGGAGATACTGGATTATTTAGAAGTGTTGTCTTTAAAAATTAATTTTTAAACGTATATTATTTACTTGTACGATTACTCCGTCCAGCGTTCAGTATTAATTAACGGGCAACATAGGAACAAATTTACGTAACTTTTAGATCTAACAATCATGTAACGAGAATATATGATATTTTCATCTAGTGGTACACGAAATTTAGTAAATCTAGTCAAATATCCGGACAGATTTTGAATACGAGTTGTTCGAAGGAAAGATTGCCAAACCCTCTCTAACTAAACAAGATGATAGATCGTACAGTTGATTTTATCGTGCATGTTTGATATGAAATGAATCATAACTCATGATAAAAGAGTGTTCGTGTCGGTCTTACTCATCACCTCACAACACATTTGCTTGTTCAGCTAATGTTAATTCCTTTCGTTCAAACATGCACGCAGTGAGAGCTAAATTCATACTCGTATAGATATAATTTGTATTCTTAATTTGTATTAATTTAAGTTTCGATTTTGAACCGTATCTAAGATACCCTTTGTATGTCATTTCCAAATTTAAATTTTAAGCGTTGTAAATAACTCTTCACCTACTTGATAATGAATATTGCATATTCGAAGCATCGTAAATCCTAATAAGATGTCTCTCGGAAACCTTATATTTGATTTTTCCAATCCCACTAAAAGACCGATTCGCCAATTATAGAGAAAAGCAATAAGAAAATCGTCAATACGATATGCCCTTTGGTCTTTAATGAAACTTGTATTAAAGAACAGCTCCTGCCTAACTACACTAATATTTAATTTAATAATTTAATACCAAATAAAAGTTAATTAGCGATGAGGTTAGATGTTCAGCTTAGATCATATTAAAATACGTGCGTACGTATTTCAATCTCGACGAAATGAATTGCTGCAATGTAAAGCGTTGTGAAATTATTTTCGAAACACTTCAACAGTTGACGGAATTTTAAAAATTTACAGTTAATTTATCAGCGATACTGAATTCACCTAGCCTACGAGAAATTAGTTAGCTTTTATCGTCGATGCTGTGACAACCACTTGCATGTATTGCGATGCCTTCGGGGGGGATAAATCACACTGCATGTATCTATCATTATTATAACTTGCCAATTTAGTAGTCAGCCTCAAATGTGTTTTTGATTTTTCCATCTTTATAAATCTTGCACCTGCTATTCGTTTGATTGGCGGTCTAATAAAATCATAATCCATTTTCTATTCTTGAAGTGTCATAGCATGAAAATATCTATTCGCGCTTGAGCTTAGTTCTGCACAAAAGACTGCACTCTGAAGGTAAATTCGCTTGCAAAAACTGGATTAATCTTTCTGATGATAGTATCCACTGTTTACACAGCCACTTGTAATGTGTAACGTGAGAGTAGGTAAAGGAGGTAAATAGTCTATTTCAAGGATTGGGGAACATCCCTAACTCTGAGGAACGTATGAATGATGTTCTTCACTAAAGCATAGAGAATTTGGGAAGTATTTTCACTTCCGATGGTCTAATTTCTTCAATATGATCTCAACACAATGAACCTATGTCGTGTTAATGTGGTTGAGATGCGATAAAAACCAAGCTCATTCAACCGACGTTGGGTAAATAAAGCTAATACATTTTTAAGACAAGCAGGTGCAGGTCAATAAATGTTAAATCGGTGATTAGGTATTTAGTTAGTTTAGGTAGTTTGATTATTAACACGGTCAGATTCCCCGTTTTTAGAAGGTAGAATCAAATACAATCCTAGAAGAATATGATTAAGAATTTGAACGCAAATTTATGTACAATAGAACCGCTTCAGAATTATAAATCTCAAATGCTCTGTAATAAATGAATTAAAAGAAGTACAATAGATAATAATTTCGGGGATCAAATATAAATGAATAAAACTCACCCTCCACAGACGACGGTATGGAAACGTAAGAAGTATAGAACGTAAAATACAAAGTAAGGAACTGGACGAAATACTCGGACGTACTCGTAAATACTCGTAATTTACATACAAAAAGATTAAAAACACAATGGCTGATAGTAACATAGGTCCCATGACTACACTTTGATGTTGCCGGCTGTCAGATTTATTAAAAATGGGGCGTTTTGTATGAAACGTTCAGCTCCTACGATACAAAAACATTAAAATCGTTTATATCATTATTAGATACTACTTCCAGATTTAATCAGCACTAAATAATTACAAAGTATGAGCTTATGAACAGCAATAGTAGCAACAGCAAAAACAATGCACGTGTGTTACTGCGTTACCAGCAGCTGTGCTCGCTGATGCGCGTATTTTGTCATGTGATAAAAAAAGCTTTTTGGAGTGTCCACTTGAGCACACGTCGCGCGCGCGGGTACAGGGAGGAGCGTGGGATCCGCCCTTTACTTGCCTCATCGCTGCGAGCAGTTAGAAATTATGCTTTGACCTGCCAACAGTAGAATTGTTTCACGATTTTTGACATCGTTATTTTTGGAAACTTGAAAACGCTCAGTTATAAGTCTCGGAATGGTACCCATATGCAAGCGGTCGATCCCCATATACAACCCCTTATTATAATAATGGTATACTGTTGTTTCACGTAGATAAACTCTCAACATTCAAATCAAGTAATAGGAAACATGCAACTTACGCTACTCCATGCGCATCGTTTACATTAGGTAAATAGAAAGACAGGTAATACCACACAAAGCCAACACAAAGTTCAGCGCCATTTCAACACTTGAAATTACCCCAAAAATGTTCGCAATAGCAACTGTCTAAATTAGCGAATCTCACCATAAAAAATGAAAAAAATATAACTCAGTACTCACAGCAGTGAGTGACAGAGAGCGCATTTTCTCGTCGACGAAAACTTGAGAACTTGAGGTCACGGACAGACGGACGGACAGACGGACAGACAGACAGACAGACGGACGGACATGGCGAGCAAAATAGTGCATTTGTTCCATAAATGAGAAAATGCGCTAAAAAGAAGCAGCTTGGCACTGTGATTAGGTATCAACGGTGTACACCTGTAGGCCCAAACAGCCATTACACTGCGGTCCAATTACTGGGACTTCCGCGGTGGCTGCAGGTGGTGCCACATTCAGCTGGATACATTTATCCTCCCACATATCGTGGCGTAGGGGACTTCTACCAGTTAAAATTTAGGGCAGGGAATAGAGCAGGCCGTCGCCGGCTGCAGAGCCGGCGTAAAGACGCGACAGAGCAGCGATAGAGCAGAAATGTCCACAGGTGTGCTCTGTCCTGCCGTCACGCAGCCCTTACTGAGCACCGCCTGCTCAAACCTGCCCAACGCCTGCTCTGGGGCGGCTCTGGCAGTGTACGCGGCAGTTACGCGTCACCGTTTGTCAACAACGATTTAAAAAAATTTGTTCCTTCTCTCTCTGAGCTCACCTAGACTTCTCTCTTGCAATGACAGGGTGTATTGACATTGGTTACTGACATTCTCATCGTATTGACATTAGCAACGTAATTTAGAACCGAACAAATTCAATTATCGAGGAAATATATACATCAAATTACTCACCGCTATATGAACTATTTGCAAACGTCGACTGAAGCTCCGGGATTCGAACGCAGGTTCTCCGCGTCGTACTTCAAGCCTGTACCAGTTGACCACGCGGACACCTTACCAGCCTAGGCTCTATGAACTACTTAACTATAATACGGAACAAATGACTCGCCATGATCGGGGAATAGCTATATTTGTGGTTGAACTTGATAGATATTATTCATAATGCACTAATTTTAAAAAATCAACAAAGTAGCCATTCGTATGATCCCGTCAGTCAGATGTAAGTGAGTATTAGAGCTAAATTTGTTTAGTAATTTATCTTATTGCATTAGCTTCATATCATGCGATAGTTTGATAGGAAAATTAACAACGTACGCAAATCATTAGTCTACTGAAATCGAAAGTTCTCCAAGAGTTTTAATGCAAAGAAAGCGCCAAATAAATTCACCAAATCTTCAATGAAAACGTTTCGGAGACCTCGGTATTTTCTTTGCTCTAACATTTACTGTTATTAACGCGTTTTCTGTATATCCATGTTAGAAAACTTTCTCATGATAAACTGATTGAGATCTCGCTTTAGCAAAGCGTGAATGACCTTCAACGTTTCTGTTAAAGTGTTAAAACTGGAAGAGCATATAAAATTCTTACGTAATTCGAAGTATTAAAATAATGACGTGAAATAAATATCACAAATGGCACCGGAAATTGGCCCAAAATATCGTGCTATGCGAATGAACTAGATGGAGGATGAAGTTCATTCTCTCGTCACTGTTTCCAACCCCTACCCCTCCTCCCTCTCTCAAAACCCCCCCATACACGGCCTGCTAGCTGCCCTGCACAGCTCCCTGCCGGACAATCCCAAGTACCAGCGCTAAAACAGCGCCGAGTTCCGGCCCTGCCGAGCTGCTAGAATTTTGTCTCTATATCAGCCATGGCGCAGCGCAGTTTTAGGGATAGATGGCCGGTTATTGTTTCACGGCTCCATCCTGCTAAAGCGCGACCAGCCCGGCTAAACCCGGCGCCGGTCTCGGCTCAAAATTTTAACTGGGTATAGTCGTAGGCGCAATATGCACGAGTTGCCTGCGAGGACAAATAGTTATATCATCAGGCCCAAGGCGTCGGCGCTTTAACAATCCTCTTATTCCACAATAAAATTAGGCTCTCACATCTTTGACATGTAATTTTACGCTATATTTAGTCTTGGATAGATGCACGTGTTTCTTAAACTGATTTTGAAAAACAAAGATGAATTGTTTGTGAGTTTAAAGACTGACACTGGACCGAAATGATGAGGGGCTTTTCGAGAAGTTATTTAAAATAACTATTGTATTGGTATTCCAACTGAATATTAAATTTATTATGAATGATTAAAACTATTGGCACCCGAATACTGTTGGTAACAATGGTTGTGCAAAAATTGAACTCGAATTTTAATTATACAAATTAAAGCTTAAATTTAAAGTTTAAAATTCCATTCCCTAAAATTCTCAAAGCGGGAGATAAATGAGAGTTTTAAATATTTTTTATTAACTGATTTTATGAAGATTATTAATAAGTTAGCTGGAAAGGCGATTTGATTAAAGAATTTTCAAATAGCAGGAATTATTTCTACTGAGCAACACCGTTATCGCCTCATGGTTCATTGTATATTTTAGAAAGTTTGTGTGTTTGTTTGATAGTTTACATTACAAACATTTTCGAACTATTCCAGCATGTGTAGAAAACACCTATCATGCTTGGCTATTGCTTGTGCTTGAAATTCGATTGTTATGGTTGAACCCTGGGACGTTGCGTTGCGGAGGAGGCTGGATTAAAAAAATTGAAACTCCATTTGATTTAGGCCAGTCAGTGACAAATTTTATTTCCTACATACCGTACACTACATTTCCGATAGTTAAATGGGAATCATTTTCACATGAGGGTTTAACCGGGCCTTGCTTTAATTTATGTGTCGTCAGCCTGTATATTCTAACTCCAGGGATTATTTGTTATGAACCACGCTGAGCTTGCCCAATGTTTTGATACTTAGCACAAATTTTTGTGACGGTTATTAAATTCCACATTTCTCTCATGATACTCTGTAAAAGCTCCGTAATTAATTTATGTCAACTCATTTATCTTTAATGTTTAGGTGCAGCTCAAGTTTTTGCACATGTCAATTGGATAAGGGGTCAATTTCATATTCATAAGTGGTCATAGCTATGTGAAGTTTCATATTCAGCGCCGGTCATAGCAGCGGCGCAGGGCTGATCAGGTACGTGTGTGCGGGCGAGCTCGGGAGGCCAGAGTGCGGACAGGCGAGACTCGTCCGCTGCACACTTGCACTCAGCACAGGTGTCGTGGTGGTGATGGCGGTAATGGTGTCGTGGTGGTGATGGCGGTGATGGTGGTGAGGTTGGTGATAGTGGTGATGTCGCTTGTGGTGGTGTGCGAAATGGCCTGTACGTTAATGTAATTAACGCACAGGCCACATGTTACAGGCTTTGATTAACAGCTTCCATCGTTAATGAGACCTGTTAATCAAGGCAATGTTTAATGCTTCGTACTGGAGTTCCTGTGTTGTACGTGTTCCTAAAAATAATTTACGTCTTGTCAGGAAATATTGAAATGCAAATTTCTATGTTTTGTTTGTCATAAATTTACAGTATTTTGAATCCTGTTCTATTTTTATGTCGAAAAACATTTGGATATCTTCTTTGATTCGAAAAATGCGAATGTAGTTGAGTCAGTTCAGGACGTTGTCATAGATTTTTTATTTCGGATTTCATCCTGTAGCGTGCACTTCACCTATCCTCTGCAGGGCCTATACTTTCAAAAAAAGTTAAGAGATCGTAAGTTCATCAGCAAATCATTGACGGGCTTTCAAGCAAAATCCACCAATCAAAGCCAAGAAAATAGAGCGTAAGTACTTACGTTCACTTAGCGAGTTTTGAAAGTATTGCTCCAGTGAGGAAAGGTGAACATTCGCCCTCCTCCTGCCGCTCTCTGCACTCAAGACTCGCACGCAGAGCAGAAGCAACACGTGTTCATGTCACACTTGATCGCAAGTGTGCGATTCCCACGACCCTTACTTCTAGTTTGCTCCGCTAGGCCCTCCTCGATGTGTAAAAATTGAATTTTCAATCGGAATTGAACTTTCCATTGAACTTTCGAATGATTATGTAACTCTGTTTTTATTACAGCTCTTAATAGCTAGTATTCGAAATAAATCTCAAGATGCATTATCTTAAGCGAATTTTAAATGCTTGCTGTTCTTCAGTAGTTCAAGTTGGGCTTCCAGCATGGAATAAGGAATTAATATATGAGTGGAATTCACCACAGAAAACTGTCCACACGTCACGATAATGTTAAATCCTGTGCTCAATGGCAAAAATAAGTTATACTGCCTCCTAAAATTATATTAATCTAAATTATGAGAGTTGCTAACTAATGTCTGCGCTACGAAATGACCTAACAACAAGGCGGTACTCAGGGGACGCACCGTCACCACTCATTTTTTTACCTCACATTATTATTATAATCTTTGATAGCGAATGCAGTGGTAAACTGATTTCGAACGTGCTTATAACTTGCGCAATGAAAACTCTATTTCAGTTCTATAAATCAGAAAACTCTATTTAAGTTGAAGTTTATGGAAGAACATAATAAATGTTTACAACAGAGTGCGAAATTTTATATCAAGTTCAAAAGCAAAGCGACGTAATCGTATTGCAATCAATGCTATATTCCTGCCTTTTGATGAACTTCAGACGTAAAAGTTCTTCCAAATTACAATAATTCATTGATAAATTCAAAATAAGTACTATTGTGTCCCTTAATCATAGCTGAAATATTCCATTATCCTTCATTCGTTTTTTCCTTCGGATGTCTTTTTCTTCTCAGAATCGTTTGTTCACATTTTTTGATTGGATTAACTTTTTTAAAATTTTACATGACCTAGCTTTTTTACAACAAACACTGCTGGAAAAGTTGCATACGACCGGACAAGCTTGGTACAATAGTCAACCTGTTCCGTAACCACTTACAAATAAAAATACGAGGCTGTCATGTGGATGCATGGTGATGCACGGCAACTGTACTCAGTCGAGGCTGTCATGTGGATGCATGGTGATGCACGGCAACTGTACTCAGCCGAGGCTGTCATGTGGATGCACGGTGAAGTGATGAGATTATCGACGCTCGACTGGAAACAGATTCAAGGCTGTCTCTCGCCCATGTACACAGATGCCTTGATTCCCAGGCATCCATGGATACGGTATTCGCTAAGACCGCGATCCTCGTTGTTGTCAGTGTGCCGGAAGATGCTAACAAGCTCGACATGCTTCTTAAGTCCACTTTCCTTTCTTCTCTTTCAAATACTCACACAAAAATGTTGTTCGGTAACGGCGAATAATTCTACCGCAACTTGAATTAATGATCTGTTGCATAACAACCACCAACAACATGGCTATTGTGTAACGATCTCATGCCGTCCTCAAAAGCAACGCCTTTGAGAGGCCCATCTTGCGGCGATACACATGAGCTATTCCAGGCCTATTGCTATCTAAGCGCCATCAATAGCGAGCATTGAAAACTTTGCTTGTTATTTCGCTTCAAGATCGCTCTAACCATTCCAGACTTCGGGTTCTCTGAGTAATGATGTCGCGATGTTTTTGCTTAGATAAAAATTTATTAGCTCATTACTCCAATATTGAGAAGTAACAATCAAATAATAATGGGAAACTTGATTTTAATTTTCGTTGGCATAAATTAAGCTATTGGTTTGTTGTTTGAAATATTGTGTATGCTTGTATGTAAATGATAATTTATATGTATCTTTAAATTCCGTGCTACCAAAACAACGTACACAATTTAGGGGAAGTGACGAGAGTAAGCTCATAACTAAAAGTGTTGTAGCGAATAAATGTTATTTATTTATTCTAGCAAAGTAATTCTGCCAGGCGTGAAAATAAAAAGCGGATTGTAAGAACAAAATTGCTGAAATAGGAATCCCGAAAAAGTAATTAGGACACTATTGAAAAATTTCTGTCGACTGGAAGGAAGCCGTTATGTTCAGTTTTAGCTCATCAATCTCACTCGTGCCGTTGCCGTGCTACTGTTCTATTGGGCATTGACTGCTTGCCACTTAAAAGCCATGGGCCGGAAGTGGTCCGATACCCACACCAGTGGACCCTCTCCCCTTAACCACTTCCGAAGCAACCAACGGCCGCCATGCCTTCCTGAGCTCACAAGAAATCGGCACACTTGAAAACTCGGACCATATATCTAATATTGAACGAGCCAGCCCGCATTTGGGAACGAAAATTAAAGGATATTTTCATGGCTGCGCGTAAAGCTGCTGCATATATAGAAGTCTGATTAATTTCGGTATTTTCCTATCTCATGGAAAATCCAAAGTTCAGTGATAAGGTAGGTGAGGAAGTTGTTATCAACAGACGATAGCCACCTTGAAATTATAACTCGTGCCATTTGTGTCGCGTCACGATGTAACTGAGATGTTTAACAATACTTTTTTAAACGAGCCAAAATTCATATGTGAATATTTTCATATTAAAATTCAATAGACAATTTGACAATAGAAGAGTTTTTAGTTAATTTTTTCACAATTTGACAATAGAAGTGTTCTTTAGTTATTTTCACGACTCAACTTTGTCCGGTTTCGCCTGTGGTCTGGCGAATATCTTGGTACAAAGAACAATTTTCGTGCCCGATAATGCCCATGAAATATCGAAATATCAACACAAAACAACAGATGTAACTTAGGACTTAACAAATTTGAATTAAAATAGACAATAATTGACATGGACATTTATTAAATGGATAAAGTGTGTGTTAGGCTAACCTGATCTCGTGTAACATTTACCAAGGAGTTTCTGATTGTCAAGACGCCACTTCGTGTTGGTTGGAGAAAAAGTCTGCCTTGCCGTTCAGGTGACATTATCGTGATTTTTACGGTCTGAACGAGTAGCAGGCATTGCGAATACAGAGATATGGAGTGAAGAGTTAAGGTAATCAGGCATAAAGCTGACAGGAAAATAAACTCTTTTATGCAAACCCCATTATGAAGGACAAATAACTTGTTATTTGTCCTTCGGTCTGAACGAGTCGCAGTCCTTATTTTTACGGTCTGAACGAGTAGCAGGCATTGCGAATACAGAGATCCGGCATGAAGAGTTGAGGTAATCAGGCATAAAGCTGACAGTTAAATAAACTCTTTTATGCAAACCACTTTACGAAGGACAAATAACTTGTTATTCTAATTAACTTTTGTTAATTGGTAATCAGATGAAGCTCCTCAGTTGGGCGTAATTCTAGCTGTTGTTGTGAATGTGTGATGAAAGCATTCACGGCCTATATGTGATCCGCTGATTCACATGTAATATGTTATGTTGGATTACTCACTTAGCTCGTGGTTTTGTCTGAAAAAAAAAAACTATATAACGGTTTTCCTTCTTCTACTACTTGCGTTTCTTATTTTTTAAAGGCTTTTTTGAAGGCTTTCATTCATTGTCTTCTTAAAGGTAAAAATTTGTTAATTTCTGCAAAGTGGTTGTCGGCCTATGTCTAGGTCTAGGAAGCAGACATAGATGTCCCTAGAACTCATTTTTTTTTAAATTTTCCTCTTCTACGTAACTTTTCCCAATAAAGATTCATAGAATAGTTTCAGTCACTACACATGCATTCAGAATGTCGTGGGAAACTAATTCATTTCGCAATGTCCGAGACCTTTTTTTCATCGAATTCGTCACAGTTACATACAAGTTAGATTATATCGCTGTCATCTTTCATTCACGGCTCGGTTGTTGTTATTGTTCAACCATGAACGGCAGGAGCTCGTACAATATCGCAGCCTTGCATTCTTGGGCCGACATCACACGAGACCGAGCATACGTTGGAGGCGTCATATCATGCTTGCTAGAAACTCGATCATAACATTTTAGGCAAGCTGATAACGATTGATAAACAGTTGTTCAATGTTCAAAACTCTCGTTAGTATAAAGCACTAAAGTGTTTTTTGCATTTTTCATCCGATTTGTACGTAATTTCCATGTAACTTGTTTACTGGCTCGATGTGGACGAAGCCTAACGTATTGATCTAATAATGCGTTCGCTGGTTCACCATGACGCTCGCTCAGTGCACGGTGCCAATTGAAGTGTCAGGTCCGATTCAGGGTAGCACCTTGATCGAGCACATCCCTCTTTGACATCTAAACCGCGAATCATCGTTGCGCATCAATTATTGCCGTGCTCACATTGAAGGCCAGCAGGTTGTAGAGTAATAACATTTGGAGTCAGAAAATATTTTTACTTTGTATCCAGGCAAATAGATTTCGTATTTCTTTCTGCTCTGCAACTCAAATCCTGTTCTTTACTTGTCATCGATGAAATATATGAGCTGTCTGATGGCGTATTGGGAATTAGATCTTGCCATTAATTTGGACGGTTTGTTGATGCTCTGTTTGTTGATGCTCTACCTTATTTATCATCATTCGAGCTAATGGATGACTATACATTTTTTGGTCTTTGGCCCTAGTTCATCCTTGATTTTGTCTTACCGTTCTTTTCTGTAGCATTCCGTGTTTACAATTTCGGTTAAGCGACAGCTTCGTGCAAAAGTTTTCACGTGTGTAGTAGGAAGATTGCAGTGCTGCTCTGCTGCGGTGTGTGCCGGCAGCACACAGGCATTAACGTGCCTAGGATGGCTGATTAGTTCCAGCTTTATTGTCAGGAATGGCGGCCTAGAATTGGAACGAAGGAATGCCTGGGTTTTCTTGCTCATGATCCACTTGCCTACCTCCCTCAGAAAGAGAGAGAGAGAGAAAGAGGCTTTGCTGGCCTATCTCACGAATCACGTTATTTATTCGGCCACTTGTACCGCTTTACGAATGCTCCTATTTTACTATAGCTTTTATTTGTGCACTTTATAATAACAACTGTTTCTCATGGAAGCTTTATATTTTTTAGTCGTGGGTAACCGTTAATTTTGCAGGGAGGGGTGTTTCTCAGTTTATATTAACCTCTCCTAAATTATGGAGGAGGGGGAGGGAATGAAAAGTAAGGCAAACGATCTATATATAGTCATTGGCGATCAGAATATAATTTTATGTCTATTTAAAGGTATTTATGTTGTTTCGTTTTCGAGGTATAGACTTCAAATCAAGATCATCATTTAAATTTAAAATCAATGGGAAATATTTTTTCCTTCTCCCCCTCCCCCTCTTGTGAGCTGAATGCCTGTCAATAGTTGATCTGTCTTGAACAGATCAACTATCTATTTCTTATGGGCATTTTTAACACTCATTATTGTAAATAATATTTTTGATCGCGTTTCCTCTCTGAAAATTTTCCTTTGCGCAACGTATTTTGTGCTGGTCCAGTTAATTAATATGTATTTTTTTGAGCTAGAAAGCTTGTTGATGAAAATGCTCCCCGAAAAATGAGCAAATAATGAAAGTTTGTTCCTCAAATTCTTATGATATTCAACCGCTGTCTTTTGACAGTTCGATTGTGAGGTTCACCGAACGCGTGACTTTAACCTGTCCCACAAGCCGGTCTGGTTCGTTAAAGTATTAGAGGACAAATTTTCATAAAAGATGCGGCAATTTGTCGAGCATTATAAGAAGAGGATGAAGAATTTCCTGACCGGCGACCAGAAATGCTGGCGTCAGCAGTCCTATTGTCAACCTCGACGAATGTGCCTGGCTGTAGCCCGACTTAGCCTTTAAAATAGCTCTGTTTTATTTCAGGCCTTCGACCTAGTATTGGAAGTCTACAAAAACTATAACGAAATGGGTCAAAATTTTATGTTTGTTTATTGATAACTTTCAGTTCATTAAATCGATCGCGTGGCGTTATTGTCTAAAACTCTAAAGTTCATCATTTCAAACTCGACATGTTAGTCGTTGACCCAAAAGTAGGTTGCTATCTTGGCATTTAATGTCTTTTTGCAAATCTTAGATTTACAAGCATTTACAGGTACTGACATTCATTGTGAATATCGCAAACCTTGTCTACATCGCCCATATCACAGTACATGTAATGTGAATTAAGTCGAGAGATTTGTTTGAAATCTTTTGGTCATGCCTGGATGACAGATGTCATTTTCTACGGTACATCAAGTATTGGCCGTTAACCAATATTCAGTTCTGCATTCTGTACGTCATTGGAATTCATGCTCCGAGAGCAGCCGTTTTATTCCATTTGACAATCGAGCCTTCCAACCCGCTCGCTCACATAATTTTATTCAAGTTTACATTTATTCCGGCATTTGATAATATATTGTGCTCGCATAAATGTCTGGATTAATGATATATTGTTGAAATATTGACAAGTGTCTCACGGCTCGTCTTTTCGCAGGCTCAACAAATGAAATTACGACGGATATATAAAGAGCCACAACCGTGAACAATTTTTTATTATATCATTATTAACGTGGAACGCAGTTTTTATGACTTAATTGATTTAAAATATGCATAGAAGAATGCTATTGCATGGAAGACTCATGTGATATCAGTTATATTTAATATGGATCATGTTTTCATCTTCAACCATGCTTCAGTTAACGTATCAGAAAAATACGTGACCAAGCAAGTTTGAATTTCTCCACTGTGAAATTATTGACCATAATTTTGCTGCTTACTATGTTACTATGATGGTTTAATATTAGAAATCATGGGAGTCACCGCATACAGAAAATATTTTTAAATAAGTAATGTTAACATTTATACTCATACCTCTGGCAAAACGGTAAATCTTTTTGGAATTTATTTGGTAAGGTGTCGTTGAATCCAATACGAATATTTTAAAATGTATAAAATTCATGTTCTTATCAATGTTAAATTTCCGGTTTGTTCTCTGCTCTGACTCACCGAATTATATCAAGCGTATCTTGTGTCCTGTCTTCCTGGGGGACGCTCACGATTTCCACAGAAATATCAGCCTGAAACTTCTGATGAACTTTTACCCCCGACAAATGCTTCAAATCTTTTTTCCAGCTTGTATATATATACACTATATGTCTAAACAATATGGTAGGATTTGTCAGCACGCTTGAGTGGGCACTTAGAAATGGCATAAGGCGAGGTAAAATACATCGCGGGCGTTAGTGTTTTTCTATCCGCGTGCGCATGACATAATTACCGGTAATTCAAGCTATTAAATATATATATAACTGACTGCGAACTTAGGGAAATGATGTATTTATTACTATTGAAATTATTGATTCGATCTTGGTAATTTTTGATCAAATTTCCTCTGTGTACAGCAACAGAACTTTATACAGTTCTGTCGCTCGTAATATTTTCTGATAAAATGTCAGTAGAAACCTTGTAACTATAAATATATGATAACGACTATTATATAATATTTTCTCATAACCAACTTTAGACTAAAATACCGTAGCATTTTTGATTCATTCCAGTGCCTTTAACAAAATATTTTGACTGTCAATTCTCATTGTACACTATTAATTGTACACTATTAATTAACATCGGGTTCCAGGATGTATCTAACACTTTTCGATAGACGAGCATATTCATGGAGGCTGAGCGCAACCTTAGCTAATTACTGAAGCATTGCCAGGAAACAATGAACTACGCTCGCTGTCTCGTCCGCTACCTGCCTAGAATGCTAGGAAGCATAGCACCTCACTAGGTTCCCAACTTACGGACTGTATTATACATAACGGTTTCTTGGGTTAAAATATGTTTAGTTTATATGTGGTACGAGTCCTGCTACAGCTAGTGGACGCTATGTTCCCATGCATAGCAGTATTTTATTTGTACATCATACATCGTAATAGCCCGCCTGTCTGGAGAAAAAATTGTTAAGTTGCATGTTGTAGTGAAGCTAGTGAAGATCGGGTGACAGGAATTTAATTTAAGGGTGTCAAGTTTTGTGTTGTTTTCTCTTTTAGCCTATTTATTATTACAAGGAAGCAAATTCTGTAATTTTTGACGCTTAATGTTTATATTCGCCAACAATTAACTTGAAATTCAGTTTGTTTAGCTTGGTTATACATTCTTACGTCGCGTTCATAAGTGAAGCTTCATGATAAATATAATAATTTTCAGCTTACTGGAAATTTCGAATACTAAAACGTTCACATATAAGACTTCACTCAAAACTTTGTACCTATTACTATGAAATATCAAATTCATTTCATTTTTATGAGGTTCTTGAGAGAAAATGCGAATTTTATTCGTTGAATTTGGATCCTCAAAACAAACTCATCGACGGTCGTCAACTTTCAAGTTCATAGCCTGAGCTACGGCGCCCGGTCGACCTCCATGATGAAAACAGAATTAAAAAAAAAACAAAGATAAAAATAATTTTCCCTTGCATATCATTATTCCAGTTTTCTTTTAATTTTAATTTGACCTTTTCTCCTATATGTGCACATCATCCGACATCCCTTACATATCAGTTAAACGATTTATTCCTGCCCTTTACGCTTGCTCTAAAGAAAACTCTGCACGATTGAGCTCTTTCCTTTATCACTATTTCTCGAACTTTCAGTAGGAACTTTTTTTTATTAACCGACAAAAGTATTACGTTTTTCCCACCCAAGTTGATTTAATTTAAATACTGAATACATGTGAACTTAATAATTAAATTTGAACACGTACGAATTCATTTCATGAAGCGCTCATAACTTTACATACAAATAGGAATCGTTAAATGGAGGTAAAGTATTCTTTTCCTCCCTGAAAGTCACTGAACTAAGTTACCACTGGCCTTGAGGTTCTATAGTCTATACAATCTACCCACACGGTGCGCCTCTAGAGCCTCGCAGAAATGAAGCATTTCTCTGTGCCGGCACAAAAAGCCTTATTTTTAGGCCACCCGAGAACGATTTAGGGCTCTCTGAGATTATCCCAAGTCGCCTTAGCCTCTGCGGCTGCAGGTGAGTGCAAGCACAAGAAGGGAATGGTTTCTTTTGCGTGCACACAATAGGCATTGCACACTTGGATTTAGTGTAGAGCAAAAGCTGGATTACACATTGTGCCACGAAAATGATCAATCTTGCCGTCATGGAATGCTAGTTGTATATTCTA
Source organism: Hyalella azteca (assembly GCF_000764305.2). NCBI lineage: Eukaryota > Metazoa > Arthropoda > Malacostraca > Amphipoda > Hyalellidae > Hyalella > Hyalella azteca. The sequence goes on from NW_025941081.1 coordinate 52,112, forward strand.
GAAAAATTGCTAAGCATAATCTTGTGGATTCCATTATAATAGAAGTATACAGTAGAACATTAAAGTGTGTATAACCAACATCTCTGAGGATGTAAAGTCATGATCAAGGAAAACATCCATTAATTGGAACAGCTGTCGAAGAGAAAATCGGGCCAACAAAAATTTAAACGCAATGCGTTTAAACATTCTGAAAAAAAAAATCAAAAAACATTCTAGGCTTATCTGAAACGATCGATGAAGACTGGCTGGCTACGAGAAAAAAGTGATTTAATGTTAGATATCAAAGGGATAAAACCATAGTATCATTTCCCGCACATCTTTTGTGCTGCTTGCGCTGTAAACTTGGATGTAATTGACAAGAGAACTGTCATGGATTGTTGAACAGTTCTGGAATTTTTATTGTCGCTCTGGATTCGTTCAGTGCTCTTTCAATGGCATTTTAAGGAAGCTAAGCTGATTGTGGTTTCTTTGCTGAATAGTGAATGCCTCATACACGTCCAATTAGGCATATCTCTAATGGCAAACATTCTCATTGCAGTTTGCTATATACTGTACGTTCTTAAAGAGCTGGATTACGTAAAGATTTGATAATTATGATGCTTGAAAAACTTCTGCCGAATCTTGTTAAGAAGAGAGAGAGAGTTGAATACATTATTTGAACTTTATTTACATCTCACATCAAAAAATATTTTGATGTTTTTGAATGTTTTTATGTTTTAGAGTGTCAGTGAGAGTTTGTCCATTTTTTTGTTCATATAACTGTTCGAGTTGACAACTTCCACGTTCTTATATGTAGAACCTGTGCCGCCATAATCTGACCTTCACTGAGTTTTTAGGGAGATTTTAGAGGCAGCGTTCGTTGTAGGGCCTTCGTATATATACGTCCTCACTGAGCCCTCCAGCAGTGCGTGCAGCAGGTCGTATCAAAACCATTGCTGGTACTGACCCATAGTGATCATCTTGATTTCTACTACTATAATTATAACTAATCATTTGTTCCTATTAGAAGGCGAGTGAAGGCTGACACTGATTAAAATAATATAAGCGCAGCAGCTCATTATCGGCCGCTTAGGATTTCTAAAATATTGCCAGAATATAGCACGAGTATAATGAGGCGCTCTCACTGTCGTGCGAGTTCAAAAATCTATTACGTACAAAGTACATGAAATGCGAACATATCTTTCAGAATTTTTCGTTACTCGTAGATTTTAAGTTTTTATAATCAGGACTGAAATATGTTCCTTTACAAACTAGTAAAAAATGTTACTTACTTTATTTGATTGCGTTCTAAATTCCATGACTTAACTTAGACGAAAAACTTAGACTGTAAATGTAAAGAAATCGAATATGCTATAATTGGTCACCCTCCACGGAAGAAAATCTAGCAATTTTTTCCCAATACTTTCGATAGGCCTATGAATCTATCATCACTCGACATTTTTGGCCTGAATGGTGTCTATATAGGAACAGAAAAAAAACCCCACCACAATCTGCGTTACATGGGCTTAGTCTCCTGCATTCTACTGGCATTGCAGCATCGAGCTGCGCATGATCACCGAACTTAACTTAGAATGCCTTCTGTAACGTCAAGTTATCTCGTGCGAAATGGCTTCATTGTTCGTGGTCAATTGTTTTATCATTCATAATGTATAAATAAATAAAGAGAATCTTTCAACCATTTAGGTAAGTGCATCGTAGTTTTTTAGCGCCAAATTGATATCATGTTATATTTTCCTTTAAAAATCTCAGAAGTCCGCACCGTAATTATTTAGAGGCTGCGTGCAGTGATTATCTAGCGAGAGGCGCTCCCTTTAGCCCCAGTAACCGCTGCTCATGCGGCCAATAAACGTCACTTCTAAAAACGCGTGAGAAAAGAAGCTCGCCTAGACATTCACGCTCTAGCGGGGCTCTTGTAGCCCGGCGTGAATGTGTTCTAATTACATGGCCTCTGTACAGCTACCGTCACGCGCGTCTTATTCTCTGTCTCGCAAGCGCCGATAATTTCTTTGTTTTCTACAAACAAACTCGATGTCTATTTTGTCTTGTATGAACTAAAAAACATGGAATCCCCCTTTTCTTTGGCGTTTAAATAAAGTGGCTGTGAATTATAATAATGATATTCGTTTTTTTATGTATTCTTTATGTTTGTTCATTTTGGAATTCAATATTTTAAGTATACTCGTATATCAAATGCCAAAGATGCCTTACTGTTATTTCACTTTACCTGGGCGACAGATTTGCTTATGGTAACTCTCTACCACATGGGAAACTCACACCATTTCGAAGAATGTAACTCTACTAATAAGAATGTAACTCTACTACTACTACTAACAACAATTTCTGAGTTGTGAAAGGATTAATATGTTACGTAATTCATCAATAATAGTATCTAGGATAATGTCAACAGTTACGTACTGGAGGTATATTGTTATTTTTTTACGACTGGTTTTCCTAGAGACTTAAAATACATGTAACTGCAATGTTAGTTCGAATTATTTTGTTCGTGGTCACCCTTGTTTTACATAACGTTAATTACTTTCATCACCTGCGAAAATGTGTTGTTTCGTTATCAAAACAATGAGTGTCGTTATCATAACATTGAGTGTAGTTATCATAACATTGGGTGTCGTTATCATAACATTGGGTGCCGTTCAACTAGAGTGTTAGATCTTGATGCACAAAATATTCCAGTTCTGGTACCTGCATAGTTAGTGAGCGATATAATTGTTGAATTGTCGCTCCATTAACAAATCCTTTTATGTTCTTCAAAAGTCAAAAAGATTAATTCAGTATTTTCAGGCAGTTCTGAATCTTCATTACTCAGCTACATCAATTTAAAACGCCACTTTACTTCAAACTAAACGTTCTTCTGTACTTCATTTGTGTTTGATACGCGAGAGTAAAATTCGATATTTCGGGATTAAAGTTTAAGTTTTTTTTTCGACAAGATTCAACATGAATATCTCGTGTTCACGAAAAGGAAAAGAATTACACCCGAATACAGTCAAATTATGTAGTCATTGCTAGATGTGCACTGTGCAGCGAGCAAACTGAGTCGGCGACAGCAGTGAGCAAACAATGAGTTCTGTAGCGCGGGAATTCTCATGTAGGGCGCGTAACTTAGGAGGAATAGTTATACTTACGCAACGTGAATAATTGGAAGATGGAGCTATGCCCACCAAGTGTTATTCAGTTTAGTTTATGTGGACGAAGGTTACTGTGTGCTGATATCCGGTGTGTCTGCAGCTATTTGATAATGGGTGATATAATATGGTAAATGGTATAACCATTTGCGTTAAATTTTTTAATTTAAATCCGTAAGTATCGGTACACTTATATTCTCTAATATCAAAAAGTAATTTTTAACTGAAAACTAACGGACGTTATCTAGAGTGAAAAAGAGCTCTACGAACTGAGTGCGGTTACCATTGTCCGGTTTTGAACGAGTTTGGGGTTATAGAAATTCATTTCAAAACAACCATGTCAACGGCTTCGATAATCTAATCCAGGGGTCTCCAAACTTTTTTCACCAAGGGCCAAGATCAAGCTTACTGAAACCTTCGCGGGCCGGAGAAGTTCGTGGGCGGAGGGAAGGGCAGCATAAATTACAAATAAAATTCGATAGTCAAAATTAGCTCACTAATAACTATTTTATTCTGCACTTCGTCTTACGGAGCCACTGTACACTATCTTCCGTCGCTTATTCTTTGCTTAATCTTAAATCTTCATCATTAATTGGCGTGATATGCACGGCTCCTAAATACATAGGGCACATAATGCTTATGGCTATAATTATTAGAGTGTAATCTTGAAGAATATTCAACGTGAAACAGCATTAATGTGAGGCATGGAATTGTTTCTTTTCATACAAAATAGCATTGAGTTATGGATCAATATTACTGCTTCCTATCGTCAGAATGGATTGTAAATGTTCGTCGGATAAGGCTGCCCTGTAGCTAGACTTGACATACTTCATATTAGAAAATGTTTGTTCACAAAAATAGGTTGTGCCAAAAACGGAAATAGAACCACAAGCCAAGGCTTGTAGATGAGCATTGAGCATACTGCATATTCATCGCTTGGTAGACACTTGTAAAAGTCAATCAGTTTACCTTCTCTGAATCTGTCCTTCAATGCGTCATTGGCTTGCTGATCAATTGCTTCCAATTGAAGTTCAGATGGCAAATCTTCAATGGAACAATCAAATGGATTTTGGAAAATCTTTAATTGCTGCAGATGCATAACGTTTTTGACATTGCCATTTCAGATTGCAAATAATGCCTCGTGCATATCTTCTTGGGAATGAAGATTGAGTTTCTCGCTCAAACTTTTCGCAACATGAAAGTGCTTGAAACAGTTCCTCATCAACTAGGTGTCAAACAAAATAAAATAGCTTATGTCGAAATGCCTCCACTTGGGTATACATGTCGCAAATGAGAACTGTTTTGCCCTGCAGTCTAAGATTGAACTCGTTCATGTGTGTGGTCAGATCCACAGAAAAAGCTAATTTGCAATGTGAGTAGCGGCTGGGGTCGATTCTTTTCATCCAGAAAATTTTCAATTTCTGCCCGGAGTTCAAAAAATCGTGATAACATGAACACCTTGCCACAGGCAAGAAAACGAACGGAAGTGTGATACGTAGGTTAAATCTGGATATTCTGCTTCTATCTCCTCCAAGAAAGCACGAAACTAACGATGGTTAAGTCCGTGAGAACGAATGTAGTTTACTATTGAAACAACAAGTTCCATCACAGAAGATAAATCCATATATTTGTCATAGTGCCTGCTGGTGAATAATGCAGTGAAAAACCAAGCGCTTGGGAAAGCCCGCAGTTTTGTAAATTTGCCCAATTAACCCTTTTCCAGAGGGGCACATGTTTCTTTGACCATCGGTTGTGACGCGCTTGAACCGTTTCTACTCCAGGCCGTAATGCAGGAGAGATTTCTCGACTTCTTCGAAAATTTTCTCGCCTGTTATTGTACCGTGCATGTCGTGCACTGTGGCTAACTCTTCAATCACTTCAAAATCTTCTCTGACCCCACGAACATACAGCAACTGCGAGGTAGAAGTGACATCAGTTGATTCATCAAGCGTGATAGAAAAGTACTTGAATTTTCTGGCTTTATATTCGAGTTGAGACACTATATTTATTCCAATATCTTCAACTCGACGAGCAACTGTATTTGCCGAAGGGCTGATAGTTTTAGATAAGTCTACTTTTTCCGGACATAGTTAGTCGGCAGCTTCAATGATGCATAATTTAATTAACTCACCATCGGTCAATGGCTTTCCTCGTTTTGCCAAAAGATGTAACACACGGAAACTTGCGATTGTTGCAGCTTCATTCTCGGCATTCTTTTTCTCGAACAAAAATTGTTGCGCTGCCAAGTTGTGTCTCGACGCTTCCAGCTTGTCTGCAAGAAGCTTTCCTTTGAGTTGCGAATAGTTTGACGAGTGTTTGGTATCATAATGTCTCCGAATGTTGCACTCTTTCAGCACTGCAATACTATCATTGCATATTAACCATAATGCTTTGTTACCAACTTATCAAACTCGATAACAAAGTAGCATGCATCCAACTTTTCCTT
>NW_025941082.1:0-241 GCF_000764305.2 Hyalella azteca
ACATGTCCTGATGAACATGTTCCCCCGTTACTAGCAGTTGATTTCACTCAGAGCGTTACTAGCATCGTTACTTGGCCGTTGATTTCACTCAGAGCGTTACTAGCATCGTTACTTAACAGTTGATGTCACACAGAGCGTTACTATCACGATTGTAAAATTCAGTAACAAAACATCACGAAAAGCGAAGGTTCGCTGGCAGCAAAATATCAACATGATCCTCGCATGTTGATATTGTGCCTTC
>NW_025941083.1:0-1734 GCF_000764305.2 Hyalella azteca
CCCCTTGAACCAATACTTAAATGCAAAATTTGCTTAGGAATTGATCGGGTCGTTCGATAGCCCGGGGAATGCGAGATGAACGACAAATGTCCTTGATGCTTCTCATCGAAAATAATGTTTCCACGGTTTAATTTCCTATTGACCCTGCATTCTCTGCACACACATTCAATCTTATATTGTTTCTAATTGAATCAAATACTTTGAAAAATCTTCAACTGTGGGTTTTTAATAGTATAAATTTTGGGTTACTTGAGTAGGATGAATTCTAATCCTATTTGACCTGTCGTTCTGGCAAAACCATTCACATATCCTCTCGTACTTCAAGCACCCAATTAAATTTAATTAATTAAAATTCATGGTTAAATTCATTTCTGTACAAAATTGTAGTACAATTTAAGGATCTTAGATTAAGAAATTGCATCTTTTGTTATAAATCATTAATCAATCAAATCATTACTGTTACTGAACCGTGACTCCAATATTTGCTTGCAGTCACGAATTATAGTCAGCCCAACCGCATGGCTAGCTAGCGGCAATGAATTATGAATCAACAGTAGTAGAACTTCAGATCCCATCCGGTGCAGACCTGTCCACCTTGGTCTCATCTTCCTTTTTGCATCTTTAGTTAGTATCCATCGTAACCCGACCACCTTGTTCTATGGGCCCATTTCACCTGATGCGCAAACCTTCGCCGTATCTCCTGAGTTATCCCTACACTTACGGAGACGCTCGCTACTACCTCGACGAGCAGCACGTGCCGGTGGTGACGTGGATGATCAACCTGTCTTGGCGGTTGGCTTTGGGAGGTGTTGAGATCTGCAGGGAGGCCCACGATCTTAGCGCTGATGGCCCCACGGCGAGATCACGGTACGAGTCCGGGAGTGTTCGTGTTCTCATTCAGTATGGAACTGTTTCCGATCGCTGAGCAAGTTCCTTTATTATAAAAAGCTTCTACGTCATAAACCATTTAATCAGTCAGTTTGAATTGGAATTCTAATTTTCAATCTAATTTAAAATCCATTGAAATTCTGTCAATAGCTAAAACCTTTGTAAACTATTTGCAGGCGTGTGAAGTGGCGCTAAAGGTGGAAGATGCCTGGAAGGAGTCTGGGTCAGAAGCCTTACTAGCTTCTGAGTTTCGTTCAATAAACTTGCATCGTGCCTTGACTTTAGTCCATTTTCCCCGTTATTTAGTGCAATTTCTTAACGTGAGTGAACAACAACTTTCTGTCTGACAACAGTTGTTATAGGAAATATTTACCAAGACCCTAGGCACCTGCAGGACCATTCCCACAGGAACCATGTCCTGCTCGTGAATGGGAAAGAGGCCTCCGAGGCTCCAAGGAAGTGGCCATACAGGCACCTCACTGCTGCTGCTTCAAGGACAACGCGAAGACGTCGCCGTTCGTTCATCTAGTGCAGGGGCTGGCTAATATTAAATATCCACTTGTTGCTCGTATGTTTAGAAACCACCCACATATGATCCTTAGAACTGGAGCTGCAGAAGTGGTCGAATATCAAATCAAGTAGTATAATTATTTGTTCGTGAGATGTATACGATGGTGCATGTAATTTGTTTGATGGAACGAAAGGTGACGATTTATGTATCTATAGATCTATAGATATCTGGTCATCTATTGATATCTGGCCGTCGGTTATTATTCTATTATTATTTCATGTTATTATTAATATAATAAAATTATACAGTTTATCCTCATATTGTATTAGGATTTA
>NW_025941084.1:0-97389 GCF_000764305.2 Hyalella azteca
TGCGGGTTCACGCCGAGCAGTGCGATGTTCCAGTTTCTGACAGTGACTTCAAAGTTTTAGCTTCCAGTTCCGGTGTTTCTGATTGGCGCATTTTAGAATCATTGTATATTTTTAAACATAGGCCTAGTTTGAATTTAGCTTTTAGCTCTTACCCACTTGAAATTGTAAATAGGGAGGTTTTGCAGCTTAGAATTTTCGTTGTATTCTTGACTGTACTAATCACTGATTTATCTCTGTTCTAGGATTTTCGAACTGACGATGGAGCTGGACTCCGAAACGTTTTCTTTAAAGATACTATGAATTTTTGTGGAGTTTTCTTTGCTATTAAGTTTTTAGTGAACAGGTAAAGTTATCAAGCTCTATGAATTTCGAACGCAACAACAGTCACATGAAAATCCTTGTAAACGTAATAGATTAACCCACTTACATGCAATTGTTTTTTTTTTTTTAGAAAATTCATAGAATGTCGAGAACAATTAAGCACCATACAAGAATGATCTTCTAATTAACAACCTAATTTCTTTGACGATGAAATAGTCAAAATGACAGTAGAAACACATTCCGCCTACAAACATGATGGCTTGGATTTGAACGTGTTCAACGTTAAAATCAGAACCACGTCTGAAATTCTGTTTCAATTTTCGAACTGTGAGAATAAACAGTAATGTATTGACTACGGTCAAAAATTCTGTTTAAATATTCAAAGCAAACAAATTAACGGAAGTTCCTCTTATGTTTGAAATATCTAAATTGACAACAGTGTGCGAACAGCCTGAATACATGTAATACATTGTTTAAAGTCGACAAATCGGTTTTAGTTTTCAAACTGAACTTATTACCAGTAGAGAATGGCCCATAAAGTCGAAAAAGTCAGTTACCTATTCTGTACCATCGTTCAAACAGAACAAATTACATTAAATGCATTCTTAAAAGTCGGCCCTTCCGTACCAATGATTGAACAGAAGAAAATTACCGGTAGTGCATTGTTTAATGTAAAAATATTTTTTCATGTCCGTACTGCGCAAATAAGCAGTAGTGCACGTTCAAAATGCTGAAATGAACCTCTGTGTATTGTTAAAACTGCCAAATTACCAGCAATGCATTGCTTAAACTGTGCAAGTTTCCTGCACTGCACAGTTTAAATTGCGCAAATTACCTGTTGTGATTGTTTAGACAGTATAAAAGCATGCAGTTCATAGTATAAACTGCACAAATCACCCGCAGTACATTGCTTAAACTATGCGTATTACCTCCTGCGCATGTTTAACTTCATGAATAACCTGCAGTGGTTTGTTTAACATCACGAATAACCTGTAGTGAATTGTTTAAGCTCACGAATAACCTGCAGTGAATTGCTTAACATCACGAATAACCTGCAGTGAATGCTCAACTTCACGCATGACCTGTGGTGCATGCATAACTTCACGAATAACAGGCAGTGCATTGGTACAAATAACCTGCAGTTCATTTTTAACTTCACAAATAACCTCCAGTGCATTGTTTGACTTCACAAATGACCTGCAGTGCCTTGTTTAATGTCACGAATAACCTGCAGTGAACTGTTTAACATCACGAATAACCTTCAGTGCACAATTTAACTTCACAAATAACCAGCAGTGCATTGCTTGACTGCACAAATAACCTGCTGTTTATTTTTGACTTCACGAATAACCCACAGTGCATTGTTTGATTTCATAAATAACTTGCTGTGCTTTGTTTGACTTCACAAATAACATGCCGTTTATTGTTTGACTTCACAAATTACCTACAGTGCATTGTTTGACTTCAGAAATAATCTGCCGTGCATTGTTTGACTTCACAAATAACCTGCAGTGCACTGCTTTACTTCACAAATAACCTGCAGTGCATTGTTTGACTTCAGAAATAATCTGCCGTGCATTGTTTGACTTCACAAATAACCTGCCGGGAATTGTTCGACTACACTAATTACCAGTAGTGCATTGTTTGAAAGACTGTTATACACACCTCATGATGTTCCATTGCCAGGTGGACGTGGTTGACATTCTGCTACAACAAAGCAAACGCAATTCAGAAGAATCTTGAAATTTGGTTGAGGTGCTGCACAATGATTTTTGGCGAATAAATTTAATTATGACTCGGTTGTCGCATCCGTGGCTGCAATTACGACGGTGATCGCTGTTATTGAAATTTTAACTATCAAATTTCGTATGAAATTAAGACATTAGGTCAGTGGCCAAAAGACAAAGTTGATCAGTATTGGTAATATTATTAATTTATATCTCACTTTACTTAAAATTGAGTATTAAAAGTATTAAAATATTTGAAAATATAATTTAGCGGATGTATATGAAGTTACCTACTAATTAAGCACCCATGCACCAACATTTATAATGATCCTAAATACCTTTAAGAAAATCTAATTTTGTAAATTTCTTGCCAATAAGCGATGCTAAATTAATGTGTTATTCTTCTACTCCGCGCACAATCGACCTTCGGGAAGTTCTTCATAAGTTTAGGTGACTTTCATTCAGAACGACACTCCGATAGTACGCAATCAAGTTCCTGGTTTTGGATCTGTATTCAATTACGATTGCACGAGAATTACTCGTACAATGATTTCTGATGGATCTGTTACTATTCATGTTATTCAAATTTTGACAAAAATTATTTTCCTTTACAGGCTAAAATCAACAGATCAGAATTGATCAATGCTTGGGCTAAACTAGTACTAACTTTACGGAGTTCGTTTTAATTCCTATATAATATCACTGTGTGCAAATCTAATAAAAGATCGAGTGACAATGTAACTGAAGTTTGACGTTTCAACCCTACTTTATGTAGTCTTATATAGTCGATTTGAATGATATTTGAATTTTTACAGTAATTTGCAAGTCGGCTTACAGCAGCATCATTGTTTCTACCCTTGTTTCACATCACTCCGATGTGCAGAGAAGCACAAATATCCAACTCGAGTTGCATGATTGCATAAAAAACTAATTCATGCACTTCATGAACAAATGATTAACGGTTGAAAATAACATGTTGAATGCTTTAATTTCTGTCATAACCAGTTCCGGGTTTACTTTGAACTTTGATGATCTGAACATAGTAAAGAGGAATGGCATTGCAGCATGAACATCTTCAGCTATTATCAATTTTTATATCATAGAGTGGTGAAAATTTACATACTACGATATAGTTTTTATGAAATAATTCAATCTTGTTCGTTTATTATAATCGTAAGCACATTAAATGTTGTGGCGTTGCAATTATTGTTATCAAACCCAACCTCTTATAACTTCTTTGGAAAAATTGCAACTCGCCAGTGTGTGAGGAAGAAAACCTCCAACGAGACTAGCCGTTGTGGATTATTTATACCGGGCGACACAAGGTATGTATTTATGTATTTATGTCGATCTATCACTGAGAAATGTGTCAATGGACAGCTATAAACTTCAAATGCAGTCGGCTATTTTGTACAGAGCAATTTTGGTGTTTTTGTTTTTTGTTTTGTGAGCTGGAATTCATGATTTGCTTGGAATTGGTTCACAAACCAGCATTAAATTTGCTCCACGTAGAAAATTGAATCGCGGCATTTATACAGTAAAATATTACCTGAAGCCAAAAGCTATTCGACGCTTCCAACTGCCAGTTACAATAACGTACGGGTAGACTTGCTTCAAAATAATCATATAATTGAAGAAATATTGTCCGAAGTTATAACAGAAATTTTGTAATATAATAAATTTGATGTCACCAACGAATAAAGAACGCTTCGGATTATTTCGCGTAGTTAAATAAGTAATAATTCCCGCAATTATAGATCGGCTGTTTTCCTACATGCTATGAGAATGTTCGAACACAAGTGTAACCCACATAGCGTGCGACTTTCTAAAATTCACGAAATTTTCTGGCAGACAACAACGAAATTAACGACAATAAGTTTGCACAAATTTATTTTAATTCGTGAATTGCAAAATAGTGGAACTGTCTAACGGAAGTAATTTATTAGCTTAAAGTAATTATCAGATTTTCATTCTAATTCACTCATGAGCCCAATCGTAATTTCACAACAATTTTTTCCATGAGAATTCCGCTGAGACATTCAATCGACGTCAATTCAATTTCAGAACAAATAAAATATCTCAATCATTACGAATATCGAGACTAATATTAACTTAATTAATTTGTACGGCTTATTACGATGAGTCAGATTCCACATCACGTGCGATGCTCTGTGATGTGGAATTCATAAATTGTGCGTCTGGCATCTACCAGAAGAGCTGGCATATACCGTGTGAGCTTCTATTGAATTTTTTTGGCCGTCTTCTACATTTTTTTGCTGGCTGACATATTCCCCTTACACAGTATGACTGCCAATTCCATTAGTGCAATTTCGTTGAGATTTTTAGATTTGTATGTCACACATAAAAATGTACCTTTATGTCACAATGTTATTTCATCTCCACTTACCAACATCTCGTTTATGTTACTGGAAGCTAGTATTACACATTTGCAATAGATCACGTCTTAATAATCATAGTTAAAAGGCCTGTAGTCAAGCTCGTCCAGTTCTTTATAGGGTACGGACGTACATTGCATGTCAATCAAAATTGTCTATCAAATTGCGCGTCGCGTGTCAATCATGAATGACAACTCGCGGCTTTAGCCTTCACGCCGAACAGTGCGACATGAATCTGTTGGAGAGCGATTTTTTGATCCCTGTAATCTCTGCATACTTTTAAACAATAACTTAACCTAAATAACGCTAACAGATTTTATCCACTCTAAATATGTGCTTTGACGAGAGTGGATGTACAGTGCTTTGAGATGTGCATTGACGTTGAATTCAGTAATAAGCAAAATTAGGTACGAGGCTTTCAGTAAAACATGTTCTTGACTTTTGATCTGACTAACGTCGATGTATCGCGTGCAAATCGAGGTCATTCCCAGTAATTTGGATCCAATAATTTTTCGTCTTAGCGAAAGCTGATTTATTCCTGTGATATGGAGAGCTGCAGTGCCGGCCGATTCGAGCAATCAGGGTAGAGCTGAGAACGAAGGTTGGCCGCCAAATTGCGGTGTTCGGGATAATTATGATAGAATTTATTTCATGTAACGGGAGATCGACTAGTAAATTTAGAAATTATGTTATTGATCATGCACTTTAATAGCATTTTTAAGTTTTCACTTCTCATTTTGTTTGGAGACGTCTAAATTCTATAGTTCTTGGCGAAATAGTGTGTTCAACGAAATAGTTTGCATTTCTCATCAATATAAATCTGGCAATAAATTTACAAATAGTTGTCTGACTTACAGTATCTTAGTCTTACGAAGATAGGACATCATAACAAAAAAGCTAAAAAAAATACTCACGGTTAGAAATCGTTGTGCTCTTTACTGAATCTAGGACAGCATGACTAGGTGTGATAATATAAACCGCCTAGATTATAGGTACTGTAGGTTTCAATAACTATACCTGATAGTTAATAACTTGTTTAGGATATTCATTGTGTTACGCGGCACTGTGATGATGACTAGCAACAGAACCAAGTCACATCCGAGCTCTAAAAATCTACGAAAATGATCAGGAGAACAGTTTTTTTCAATTAGGCTCATATTGCATAGGTCATAACATTGCAAACCAACCATTGTGTGAGCCAAATTGGTAATAGAAAATATTGTCACAAATAATTAGTATTAAACAAACCCAAGTAATCTTCAATTACAACACTATCGTACCTTTCGAACGAGCCAATTTATCAGGTTATTCACAGTTCAATACGTTTTTGAACAAGTTCCTCAATAATTGAAAAAAATATCTTCGATAGGAATTGTTTGTAGCTAGGGAAGGCGGAATGTTCTTCTCCGGCGTGCTCTGCTTGGCCAGTTTGTCGAGCAGTTTTAGCGCAGTTCAGGCGAGCGCAATGACGCTCTTCACCGACGCAAAGATCGCGCAGGCTTGGACCACGTTTTACTTGGAGGCACCGAGCGCATGTGAGCTCCCTATTTTTTTTTTGTTTAGTTCTCAATAATGTATTCAGCTATTTTGTCTCAGTAAAGGAAACGATTAAGGTCAGAAACTTCATTACTACATTTTCTAAGCATTATTATGATCAGATGGACTAAGCTTACGTTAAATTAAACTAATGTTCCTAATTTCTTTGCTAAATAACCATTATCCGTGCTAGACTGTAGCTCGAAAAACAGCAAAAGATTTCATTCTCAATAACGTTCAACCGAAAGCAGTGAATATTATGAAATAACTGTCTATATTTCACTACTGCGTTTTATCTACACGTTTTTCTTACACATTATTATATTATTGAGTTCACGCTGCTATTTGAATACAATCTGTATATTGAAAGTTGTCTCTAAATTTCAACAAAATATACGCCCGAGATATATTTTAATGATATTGGACCTGGAATTTAAAAAAACGACATTCAAATTGTTTTACGACTTTTTTGGTAACTTGAAAAATTCACAACTGAAGAATACAGTTAACATGGTGTTCACAAACTAATGTAATTTAGAATTTAAAAATACCTTTACGTTATCAATTGATTTCGTTTACTACTAAAATACATGACTTGGAGTTCGTATCTTGGGGGCTATACTGGGATCAGCTTAGATGTGAATCATGTTTTATTATTTAGTTTAGGCTCTATCGTTTTCTGTACCTGATATGAGCGGCATCAAAGCTGCTGACAACCAAGGTTTTGCAGCGGCGAAAAGCTTAAATAAATAAAACGAGCTCGCTTCAGTTCAAATTGAAAATTCGCCAGAAACTGAATACAATATTTTCTCTGATTGGCTGGAGAATGACATATTTTTTTTATCTTGTATAAACTTTACTTTCGATTCAGCCATCAAAATGACTGAGCGAATCCCCTATAAAGGGCAGAAATATTCTGTGCACAATTGATAATATCAGTTCACGGCCAGTCCTGAACACCAGCATTAGAGAATTTTTAATAAATTTATAAAGCGCCCTTTACAATACTGCTTAAGAATTTATTTGCTTATTCCAAGCGTTCCCGAAGACAATTGAGTAGCCCCCACATCAGAGAAAATAGAATAAAACAAATTAACCGGGTGGTTAATTTGAGCAGTAGTCAACATTCTTGCTCTCTCCATATGAACAAGCGAATTCTCCAGCAGTTTGTGGCTACTGACTCAGGCGTGTGCCGGAATCGGTGCTTCGTGGACACGCGGTGCCTGGCGGTGTCCATCACTCAGGCGGCCTCCGTGTCCAAGTGTTACTTCAGCAGCAGCGCCTCGGTGCTCACCAACTTACTCATCACAGACTTGGCCTTCATCACATTTATGAAAAGCAAAGGTATTACAAATTTCTAATATAATACTCATGAATCACTTTCTCAAACAAATTGCATATATTTGGTAACGTTTCAAGTTAGGCAAGATTGAATACAGTATGAAGCGCGTAATATCCAACAGACCGAATATAATGTGGATAATTTACGAAACATATCATAAATTTAAAAATAATTAACTTCATCCAAGACTTTATGATTGCACACAAAAAGGAACTCTGAACATCGGACATCTATTAACTCTCGCTATCAATTGTGTGTACCTAAAATAAACAAATAAACACTTGCTAATTATGGTAATGTATTGGAGCGTAGGATATTACCGTTAAAATGACGATCCACATTTCAATAATTTTTCACTTACTATTATGAATGCCCGACAGTATGCAAGCCCGGCTTCGAAGTGGTGGGCAGCTTCTGCTACTTCTTCTCTACCAGTCCTGCCGATTTTCCTACGGCAAAAAGCTCGTGCCCAGTGGGTAGCGTGCTCGCCTACCCGTCCTCTGCTGCCCAACAAGCTGATCTTGCGGCCTACATCTTTTGCAGTGAGATTTGTTTTGCGTTTTAAGCAAAAAGTTTCACAATATCGTAACTTTCGGCAATCTGTCAGTTGAATTTTTCACCCTATATGTTTCTCACAGAGCTCCCTCATTTTTGGTTTCGGTTATGACCCAAGAGCTGAAACCGATAGGGCTCGAAGCACTACATGTAACGCATACCAAATAGTTTAAAATATTTCACTCAGCGACGTATGTAGTACTGTTGCGTATCCAAGCAGTTGCTCGTAGCCAGAACTGTTCTCTGACTGTTGTTCAACTTTCTTGGCGCGGACGTGTCTCAAATTTCTGACTGGCTGGATACGTTTACGTTCATTTTGGAGCATGCATGGCAGACGTGAAGACGTTTGCTAGATCAGAACATAGTGCATGAACATGTTTCTTGCATAGACGCGTAAACTTGAGTTCAAATAACATTACAACCGAAATTTATACTAAATAACATCTGTGTCGCGGCTTAATTACTCAAAAGCGATGCCTGTCTATGAACAAAACATTATTCAATGACAAAGCTCTCGTGGAAAATACGAGTCTTGATGATAACAAAACAAATACTATTTTGCAAATACCACAAGGTATATATTATATGGCACGGTACCAACCTTATAGTGTCTCTTATATACAACCGACAAAAAATTTTCTAACCAAATATATCAAGGATATCTTCACGAATTGAATCCAATATAATATTGAATTTTAATATCCGATGGACGTTTGATAGCAATAAGTTCCCATTCCTAAATTTAGTAACGTATGTTGATGATTTGGTAACGTATATTGATGATTTATTAACATATGTTGATTAGATGGCGTTTTAATCCACAGAGAATGCAGGGTCATGGGGCTGGTACGTGGATCTGACTCTGTCTGGAGGCAAGTGGCTCTATGGCGATGGCATAGTAACAACAGCCCCGGGCTTATATAACAACACTATAGAGACTCCTGTGCCAGAGTGTATGTGTACGCCAGTAACACAACACGCGCTTCGACCAGAAGACATAACGTGTTCCGCTCCTTTTGCTTACATTTGCCAGTACCGATTTTAAATGCTCCGTAGGAATCAGCCAGAGCAAGCATTTTGAACGAAAAACCGTTTCCCTATTTTAGTTTGAGTTCATCGCAAGACATATAGTTTCCGATCTTTAAATCACCTGTCATTTCATCACGAACAAATTAAATAAATTATAATGTTTAACATTTTAAAAATCACAATTATCACAAAATCATAAGCACCACACTAGCTTATAACTCCAATTGAACGATTGCCGAGCACCAGTAACTTTGGAATAAGTAGATTACCAACATGCCTTTATTTACGTTCATGGAGATGATTTTCCTCCTTAATGATTTGGAAGGCAAACTTTAAAATGGGAATACTTAATCGCATATTGATTCCATGAAGAATACTTGAGGGATGCATCAGGAAGAGCCCGATCCTAATTAGGCGCTTTTCATAAACGAGCTTCAGAAAATTGACTTTTGCAACAGCCGTCTGTCAGCTTCACCATAGAAGGTGATGAAGGAAATTATTTGAGCGAAGAACATCTATAACACCGTCGACGATAATTCTTATTAGCGCGTTCCAACAATTGTCAAATGATATATGCATGCTTGGCGAACATGAAAGGAACAGACGGGAAAACTCCACGATCAAACGCTAAAAAAGAAATTTTACTTATCCAAAATACGTGTCGGGCATTCATGATGGCTACACCATAAAGCATTTATGAAGCATTTCAAGAATTTACTTTGATTTCTAAATAATATATATTTAAATAGTGACTGATATTTATATTTTTATTAGTTGCATAATTAACATTTTCGTCCACTTGTTGAAGACATTATTACATTCTTAGAATATAATTACTGATTTCATCATATACTGGTAGTGAGTGTCATGATTATTTTACATAGTGGCGATCCCGACTTCGTTTAGAGAAATAGCGATACGGTCTGATCGATGATTTTTGGCTTAGTATTCTGATTTATGTCTTATAGTGGTGAAATTGCACGAGCAAAGTTATAATTTCATCAGAAACAATTAAATCCTGTTTGGTTTTTGTCTTGTAGCTAAGGAAAGTTAATATTATTTCTGTTGTTACCATTTTGATCTCGCTTGGGAACTCATCCGATTATCGAAATAATCCAGCAGCTTTGCTGCAATTAAAAAAACTTCAGATTCCAACACAGAAATTTTTGATTGCCTTCACAAACTCCGCCATATACCTTCATGATTAAATTTGGGTTTCAATATGTTAAGTTAGTTTTGTGATTTTTCTCTTTTATTATTATACTTTTATTTTATCGGCAATCGCTTTATTTCGTCAGGTTGGGTCCGCAGTAGTCAGTAACGGCACGTGAATAGGTTCTCGTATGAAAAGGTTTCGGCAAAATATAGTACAAAGAGAGGGTTGTAATGAAACACTGATACCTTTCACATTAAATTGAGAAACTTAAGTTCACATCCTACGTAAACAAAAATCTGTATTACTTGAAAAATGTAATCTGATCACAATCAAAAGCCCATAGCCTATCAGTTAGCATCATAAAAATCATCTAGTATTACCGGAAAAAGCGTGTGATCCGTTGCAGTTCCAATGCGTATGACAGTTGTAAACGACCGTAACTTGCGCACATATATACGCCCGTATGTTCAGCGGCCGTACGTACCGCTGCTACGTTATAATCGTTGTACAACTCGTGGCTCTCTCGCATTGTCTCACGGCTGAGTCGCAGCCGTAGTGTTGATGTTGATTTTTTTGACGTACTCATCGGACTCGTATTTGCCTCGATAGTCTAGGTTTCTCGCAGTCGCGACCGTCAATGTTCGAAAACGACAAACCGCCGGCCTCACGGACGCGGACGTTGCAAAGTCCGCTGCAGACTGTGATCGTGACCGTGACTTTCGTAGAACCAACCCTTGGCGCGAATTTTAAGATCCTTATATACGCTAGTGTCGCGCACCGTTACGCCTACTCCCTCGAAGTGACGCCGCGACGGTTGTGAATTCCACAAGGTCAGCAGCACCTTTGATACCCTCGCCGTTTCAAACTATAAACAACCCTCGCTCTCCCGGTCTCGAGAACAGCACCGTATACAAGCTTTACACAGTTTCACCCCAAATTCCTGTAGCCTTCTCAACATTTTACTCCAAGTCTCTAACTTTCATAACTTTCATAACTCAATTTACGAATTAATTCACCCACAGACTGCGTTCTATAAAATATAATATAATTTAAAGTCAGAATTACCGACGCTCTAATCATTCATATTTCCATCAGTATTTTGATACTGAACATTTTCTTACATTTACTCCAGGAATTTGAAATTGCAACAAACCTAACATAGCTGTGTTTTCTTTCTACCTGACCTACCGAAATACTACCTCAAACGGCCAATTCGCATGCAGAAAATGGATTCTCGACTGGCCATCATGAGAATCTGAAATTTAAACTGAACACTCGACACTATTATTCAGTGAATAATATGGTGAAAGTTTTTGGTTTTGTGTGTATTCGTTTGCTTGAATGTTGGTTTGTAATCTTGCTCCGGAAATATATTTGCACCCGGCTTTGTAAGCGCTTATCTCTGATGTATACCTATTCAACGATATGTAACATAGCTGGGGCAAATAACGCATAGCAAATAATCCGAGAATACAATAAGATTTATAAAACATCTCCATCGCCAGATCCCCAAAAAGATTAAAGAATCAATCATTCGGCATTAATTGGTCACATAAAAGAGGATTGAATACTAAAAATGACCTGACAAAATATAACAAAATCACAAATTTTGACATGAGGAATATCATGAACTCTTTGTTCGGATTCTGCAGTGAATCCTCCGAAGTATTTCGCAAAAACTTCATTTGCATCAGAGTTGATGAGTGGTTTGGATGATCCGCAGACCTACATTAAATTTGTTCGCATGATTCGGATGATTCTATCCTGGCTTTATTTTAGTAAAGTATTGCTGGAAGTCAGTTGCACTAAGCTAGACGGTAGCCTTGCCTAAAAATTGTTATACAACCGCTTTTTTCAGATATAATTCGGCTGCTTTCCTTGACATGAAAATGCTCGATTACACGTGTAACCTACAAATCGCGTAATTCCCAAAAATTCAAGTAATCTTCTGGCAAAATAGTACATCACAATTTGCGTATAGGGCTACGCTAATTGGATACCGTTCAGTTGCATTTATTTTTGACGAGCAGATTATCTTTTCGAATAGTAAACAAGTTTCTAAATAAAATCTTTATTGTCTCTCATGGATGTGACAAGAATTCGTACTCGTGTATCGTACCCATTAATGAAAAATCACCCTTTTCATTAATGGGAAATGGGGGTTTGAAATGTCAATTAGTGTATAGCGCAATTTCCAACGATATTCCACATGTTAGGTGCAATTATACACCGAACCTTTCCTGCATTTCATTGATAACGCAACATTGACGTCTAAATTGTTGATTTTATTATAGTAACTAAGTAAACATTCAGAATTTTCCATTATTGTGGATTGACAAAAAATTTAACTTCAAACTTGACCTACTAAAAATCTTAAATTAAACTGTTGTAAGTGAATACCTTACGAAGATGCAATGATACCCATAGAATTCAGCAATAAGCTATTATAATTTGAAAGTCTATATTATAGCGTTCCTTTTGAAGTGGGTAAACTTCCGCCTTGCTCTGATTATATGTTATGTTATGATTTAATTTCTCTTAATATCTGATGAAACGTAACTCCCTCAGTGGGTGAGTTATAGGAGAGGACTGCTAAAGCTTCATTGCAGTCAACATTCGGTATCCGGTTACTTATTATATGAAACTTTGAGGTGAACTTTTTTAAACGAGACTTCGGCAAAAATGTCAAAATAAGTCCTCATGTTAAACATACGATACTATAATTTCAAAGTTTTATTTTTGTTGCAACAGATATAGGCAAAAAGATATCTATCTGAAAGCTACTGCTTTTTATTTCACGTGTGGAATAAGCAATAATAGATGTTTATCTTTCATTTGGAATATTCCATTATAAAAAGTGTAATAACATTAGTTAAATATTATTATTCACTTCCATTGTGAGTGCTCACGGTCAATGCCCAGTTACTTTGAATGCAAAATTCACCTTATTTATTATGTGCACGCGCAATTTCTAGGGTACGTAGTTGAACTAACAACTTAAATAAATGTGTTTTCAGGGCGGTTGCTGAGAAAAAAAGAGCTTTCTAAAATATACGAAATTACCATCATTTTCTGGATTATGGCTGCAATTATATCATTTTGAGTAGTCTCATATAGTTTTATAACAATAAATTTTCATAGAGAATTTGCACCAAAATAATATTGTTCGTCAAAACACGTTAGCTTATTTCAATGATAGAAATAAATATCGAATTACACCCAAACTGCGAGAAATAGGAACGAAACTTTACAGCCTAATTACAAAAAATGAATTCACGTGCAATTATGTAAAACATTAAACAAGCTCAGTAGAGGTATGGCTTGCCCTCAGTGTTTCATGCAGAGCTGAAAACACTTACCATAATCACCAACTCCGTCGGTGTAATTTTTTTCACTGCGAAAGTCATCAAACCATGCAAGAACACAAACAACACGGTGAAGGGCTTATTCAATTATTCATATCATAATAGTGCTCGGTAAGCTTACTTCTCTAAAATTTCTGCTAGCGTATAATCGTTAAGTGCAATGTAGCTTTGCACTAATCTCTGTGTTTTCGAAAATATGCTGCACTGTTTTTGTTTGAAACCGAGTAGTGTTCATTTGATCGATTGAAGTTGAGAATATTAGGAGGATGATTGAAAAGTTTTAAGTGGCGACTGATGCTTCATTGCAAACTATTTATTGTCTTTACTGTATATTCCTTCATTTCAGAAGTGTCAAACATGCAAAACACTCTCGTGTAAAGGATATCAAGGCTAATGGAGCAACATGCGCATTTACAATGTTATTAAATGAATTAGAAGGTCGGTGACCTGAAAATTGACTCCGAAATGACTTAGAGAGACGAAACCTTCGTCTCTCTCACTATCGACATACTTTTGGTATCATAAGCCATCAGTGGAAGATAAAGGTACAATATCGAGTTGATGGTTTAAACAATTTAGCTGGAATGTACATATTCAGCGTAAATTTTCAATTAACATTTCCGATGCTACTTAATTTGCGAAGAATTCGAAAAGGAGACATTAAAAGATCTTTAGAAGTTCAAAGATCCGCTGATGACTCATATAAAGAAGAGGAAAAATAATTTCCACTGGCTAGTAAGAAGTCCAAACCTCAATTTCAGTGACTGACAAAATAAATTTATCGTACGAGTGGTTCCGGTATTTGTAGACAGCGACATAACGTGAGCAGATGGGGGGCGATAACTCGTATTCCAGCCACTTGGTGCTTCCAACGGCCGGAGGACCGCCATAGGTGCCCACCACAGTAAAGGCGCTGAAGTCTCCAGCGGTGGCAGGTTCGTTGATGCCAACCAGAACCTAGCAGCGTGGCATGGAACGTTTACATTCTGACAATGATTATGCAACATACTCTAAAAATGTATCAATATTTCAGGAGATATAAACATAATCGAGAAGCGTTAGTAAAATTTAAGTCGTTTATACATAAATCGTTAAATAGTTTTCTATCTCATGTGAAAACCATTTCATACAAATTAGAAATAAGAATATGCTTATATAGTTATCTAACCATTTTTTTTACTTCGTCATATATAAAAAAAAATTTTTTTAATCGAGAAAATTCTACCTCAAACCTAAAATTGATCATTTAGTTAAACATTTTAATATGTTTTTGAAAGGAGTTTCAGGAATCAAAATCAACTTGACTATCTATGATGAATTTATTCTTAAGCCTAAAATAACTTGCCAGGGTACATATTTAAATCACGGCGTTATCCGTATCCATAATTAATGCTATCGTCTCATCAAGTTGAAAATTTATCAAGCGCATTGATCAATAGAGTGATCTACAATTAGTTGAACGATGTTTTGGCCTGAATATCAGCAAATCGAAGGTCATGGTTTCAGGGTAATGCGTGAAATGCATAATAGTTACCGATAGTTCTTTTACAATTTTCATTGGTTTTTACCTGAACATCAACGAACCGAGGAGCGTGCATCGGACTTGTATACGGTAGAACGCGGACCTTTTCTACCTGCAGACAACTCGTCAAGTCGATGAGAATCCAAGGCTGGTCGAAGGCGAAGTTGGTTCCTGAGTGGTAGCGAGTCGACATGTTCCCATCGACGAGATGTGTTGGGTAACTGTGAGAGAAGTCAAATAAAATCGCCTTATTGCGACTTATAAACAGCAACAGGAAGCAATATTTATGAGAATGTGCAGCTAAAAAAAATAAATGTATTGAACCAATTTGTTTGATAGCATTGTTGCGATTTGAAGGTAGGAATACGCGAGTCTGAAAATCGGCAAGTAACTTCGAACATTCAGGAGTAGCCTGCAGTCATGTGGTCAAGAAGTAATAATGAAATGATGAGGAGAAGAAGATGGTGAGCTGAATGAGTGAAATTGAGTATTACTTGAATGGATGGGAGCGACATTGGTACAATTTTTCCAGGGATAAAACCAACGTCTGCCCATTGTATTTAATGAAAATTTATACAAGTAAATGTATTTGCAGATCATTATTTATACCAGTGGTTCCCAAAGTGGGTGATATCGCCCCTCTAGGGGCGGAGGAAAAAATTTGGGGGGCGGTAAGGAAGAAAAAGGCGAGAGGGGGGCGGTAGGGGGGGCGGCAGTTCGAAGTCGAAGTCAGAAGTTCCAATGTTTGTTTGACGATTTGTACACAACACGTGCAGCACATCATGACTCCAATCGATGTTTTTTCCAAGCAGATCTGTTTTTTTTAACTTCTCCTGGATTTACGTCTTGGACAAATTTACGGTCGGACTCGCGGCCGGTCTCACGTCCAGTTTCTAAATTCAACGATCATGGAATATCTCTCAAACTAATGAACATAACTCGATAAAACTTGGTACACGTATTCATTAGGACCTAACGGAAATGTTTAGCTCGTTAAAAATATTTTTAATTTTGCCTTCATTTGTTTTTGGCATAGTTATATGGCAATACGGGCCAAAATTCACAGTGATCAAGGAATTTCTTCCAAACTACTGAACATATTCGAACGAAATTTTGAATTTACAACCCTAATTACTGAACGGTAATGTTTAGCTCGTGAAAATTCTTTCCATTGTGCCTTGTTCGCGAGTTTTTTCTTCATTCCACCTTCATTCGTGATTTAAACAGCAACACGTGCTTAAATTCGCAGTAATCAAGAAATTTCTTCCAAACAACTGAACAGATTCGAACGAAACTTAGTATTTAAATACCTAACCTTAGCAACGGTGATGTTTAGCTCGTTACCATTTTTTTCAATTTTGCCTTCGTTTGCGAGAGACGGTGAAATTAAAAAAAAATCACAAACGAGGGTTAAATCAAAAAAATTTTAAATCTAAAAAATCACCGCGCGGTAGTTAGGAATGTATACAGTGCCGGAAATGGCTATACGACCACCCAGTTTTCTCCAAATATTTTTTCTTGCCCAAAAAATATGGGATTCTACTTATACGAGGTTAAACTACGTTTAAAAACGTTTCCGAGGATATGCGAAAAAATAATTTTCTCAAAATATATGAGAAGAAATTATGAAAATAAGAAAAACCTAGGTGGAATTAATGGTTATAAGACCAAGATATGTTTTTCTCCATTTTGGTATCTTTCTGTAATATTTTCACTTTAAAAAGTACAGCAATATAAAGAATATCTTGACTTTCGTCATTTTGGGCCTTTCTGGTGTACTTCTGGTGTAGTTCAGGGTCCTCACTTATATTTTTTGAAGTAAAAATATGCCAAATGGGGCAAGACTCACTGAGGCCGAGAAGGCGCAGATTTTCAGTTTTGTGAAATGCAGTAGAAGCCAACGGGACATCGCAATGGGAATAAAACGCTCAAAGCCCACTGCACAATCATTTTTTGATAATCCGGACGGCTACGGGTGAAAAAAACACACTGGGCCAACCCCAAAATTAACCGACAGGGATATTAGGAGACTGTTTTCTGAGGGTTCTAAAACATGCGCCACCTAGCTCTACCTACCTCTATTAAATTGGCCACTGGAGTTGATGTGACAGCGCAACGCATCCGTTAGGTATTGCTTGACTCGAAGTAATTCAAATACACGACGAGGAAAAATGCCCCTGTGCTCCAACAAAAGCATATTATCAACCGACATAAATTTGCTGAAAAAAATTTGCTTATTTGTAAAGGATGGCACAAGATTATCTTCAGTGATGTGAAAAGTTCAATCTTTATGGTCCAGATAGATAGCAATGCTATTGGCACCACTGGACCGTGAGCCTGAATTTTTTTTCAAGCGGCAATCTTGTGGGGGTTCGGTCATGATTTAGCCGAAAGGGTAAATCAACTTTAGCTATTTTACATGGGAGACAAGATTCCGTGGCTCACAAGCACCCACTCTTTCACCAACTTCTCCCCTCTTGCCGATAAAAAACACGAGGATCTTATGTTTTTCATCATGACAATGCTTCAATTCACACCTCAAAATCAGCAAACATGTGGTTCCTAGAGCAGAATATTACTCTGTTGCCGTGGCCAGCGCTTAGTTCTGACCTCAACCCCATTGAAAACTTATGGGGCATCATGGCGAGAGATGTTTACCAAAATGTGCGCCAGTTCCAGTCTGTGAGTGACCTGAGCACGGCTATCCTTCGTTCTTGGGATGATATTTCCCAAAAGACACTGGATTATATGGTAAATAGCGTAGAGAGAAGATGCATTGAGGTAATTATGGCGAAAGGAGGTGAGATTATCTATTTAAAACGAGTGTATGTGATCCACAAACGGAAAAACATATCTTGATCTTATAACCATTTCCACCTAGGTTTATCTAATTTTCATCATTTCAACTCATACATTTGGAAAAATTATTTTTTTTTGCATAGCGTTGGAACCGTTTTTAAACGTAGTTTAACCTCGTGTAATTAGAATCTCATAATTTTTTGTGCAAGAAAAAATATTTAGAGAAAACTGGGTGGTCGTATAGCCATTTCCGGCACTGTGTTCCAAATTTCATTCAAATCTGTTCAGTAGTTTGGAAGAAATTTATTGATCACTGCGAATTTCGGCCTGTATCGCTATATAACTCACGAATGAAGGTGGAATTTAAAAAATTTTCACGTGCTAAACATCACCGTTAGGTTCTGATGAATACATGTTCCAAGTTTCATTGAGCTGAGTTCATTAGTTTGGGAGATATTACTTGATAATATGAATTTGGAGATTGGTCGTGAGACCGACCGTACATTTGCCCGAGACGTCCAAGGTTTCTAGTGCTGAAACAGTTAAAACAGCTGTAAAACATATTGGTTCACTAAATGGGGTTCTATTTGTGAAATACATGTTTGTGTTTAACCTTTATCTTTTAAAATTGCAGCGTACTAAACTACTAAATTTAAAAAAAGAGGCGTATGTTTTTATACGTGTCTGTGGGGGGGCGCTAGAAATTCACACGGGAGCCAAAGGGGACGCCAGCCTGAAAAAGTTTGGGATTCTGAAAAATTTTTGCAAAATTTTCAGTGCGCAAAAAAAGTAAATTACGTCTATGAAAAAGCCGCATTTGTCTGATTTGTATGGACAATTGTATGAACACACTGAAGCATCAGTAGACCAAAAATTTTCAACCGTGTAAATACAATCAAATTGTCAATGAGCAGCTGCACATACTTTAATTAGAACTTACTATGTGCCATAAGTAGAAGATGTCTTCACGGGTCTGCCTCGCGCCCGTTCGAAGCTGCCGCGCCCGCCCAGAGGCGCGAAGCTTGCGATGCCAGGGAGAGCGGCGGGCGTCCCGGTGGGGTAAACGGTGCACACGTCTGAGATCAAAATGTTATATTGTTATTTCATTATTAAATTATTATTTCATATTTATAATAATTTTCATCATAATTTTCGTTAAATTATTCTTTCATTTATTAGATTCTGACATAACCTCAAATAAATGCTCTCGATATTAGAGACTAAATGTTCCGATCGTGTTTTGTCATTACATATAAAACATTAAATCCGAATGTAAACTACCTTGAAATATTTTGTCAGGCATAGTTTTTATATAAATTGAAGCAGCGTTTTTTGCAATCTAATCTAAACGAATATTTTATCCTGAAATTTTGGCACGTTTGACCAAATAAGAAAAATTAACAGGAAAGTTATTTGTAATCAAGAGACGGGTTTACTTAAGCGAGTTAATTATTTGGATTTACAAGGCAACTTAATTGGTTGAAGGGTTATGAAAAATTAAATTTTAGAGTAGTTTTGAATTACTATAATAAATTTTCAGCTTCATATCTTATCACAAATTTGAGAGATGAACCATTTACACATTAAAAACATAGTTAAACTTCGTTCGCAATGACTGCATGAAGATTTGTGTTTTAGTTACCAGACATTATACTTCGAATGCGAAATATTTCAACCAAACAAAAAATTTTAAATATATCCCCTCCCTCTATAAAAAACAAGAAATGAAGTTAATTAAAGAGAAGTGTTGTAAAAATCGTCTTCATCCATTCACAAACCGTTTTCGAAGTAGAAGAAATCGCAGTTCTTTGTGCCGCAGTAAATCCCGCACTTGAGTTCGTCTTCAACACTCACGGTCCTGGACGGACATGAGCTCAACGCGCAATTGGTTCCTTTGCTCTCGGTGATCCAGGGAACAGCGCAAGCCTTGGTCGTGTGGTGGAATAGCAGTGCAAGCTGAACGAACTTCATGGTGAACTTTTACGCAGAATTAAATCAGATCCTGTTGAATGTTCACATATAGTGAGTAACCGGATGAAGTGTTTTGAGTTTAGCGGATGAATCTTGTGACCTGCACAATCTCCATTCGGTATATAAATATATATTTGAATATTAATCATTTGATTTACACAAAATTATTGCATACTTCCATTATATTTCATATTACACTTAAGGGACATTGAACAGTATTGAATATTAACCTTAATAAAGCATAATTTAGCTAGTGTATTGTCACGCTACAATTTGCAGAGAATACGTTGCTAAGCATATGATTTCAGAGAGTGTATACACAAAATAAGTTTCAAATAAACTTGTTGGAAGTTTCTTCTCTATTGAAACCAACCCTACAACCAGCGGGCAATAGTAGTATTCTTTAACGTACCTTGCAAAAGACTCACGACCGGCCGCTGGCGAACGTGGTTCACAAATGAGAAGGCGGCGGTTTTGCCCAGCGCCGAACTTATTGATGAATCGATACGCGTCCTTACTTTAGCCTCGTTTATGAGGTATCACCATGATAATTCAGGTATCACCATGATAAATAACTGAGTTCATAACAGAAACAGATTACTAGCCAGAAATCCACTAACAAAAACAATAGAACTGTGTTCTCAATACCACTTTCAAAAATTCAAGTCACGATTATGTTGTTGAAAACAGCCATATCTTTATAATTCTATTACAAATTGCCGTTCAATTTTATATCACTTCGTAAAATCATTGAGTACAGAGCATAAAATACTATAAGAAAAAATCTAGTAAAATTCAATATCTTCTGTATTCGACGCCTTGTCAGCATTTTCATTGCAAAGCATAATCGGGCATCACGAGTTCTTTTAATGATTACCGAATATTTAATGAAGCCCGTTTTGTTGAAATTCAACAACACAGCCTAATTAAGTAACTAGTGACATTTATGAACCGCTAACTAAAATGAGAAAACATATGGTGATAGCTTCAGCATAATATAAAGATGCATGCAAATTCTGATCACAAAATCAATAAGGTTTGTAAAGATGGGACACCAATGAGATCAGCTGCCTTGCGCCCGGCATTTTGTTTTTAGATAATCCGACGCAAAAAGCAAAAAAAGGCTTAGCGGTTTCGTTATAATGCGTGAGTTTTCTATTTATCCTTTTGTTTTATGTTACTCAGATTCATTTCAATTGGTGATATCACAATCCACAGATAGTCTCTGTTTTTGCATGGCATTTTTGTTTAGTATCTTGAGTAACATCATAACAGCTCCTCCCTATTACCAATATTTTTTACTGTATTCAGATAAGATTTTGAGGACAGCTGCGCAGGTTTGCTGATTCATTTTCCTGCTGAAAATTCTGTAGTTTATTCAAACTGTTACACTACTTCCAACCCTTCATGATATTAATCAATTACTGTCTCTTGGTATTATTTCACCAAGCTATTTTTGCATACTAGCAAATCTACTTAGAATAAAACTAATATTGGAATGGGTGTAAGTTTCAGCTCTAAAACCTAAAGCAAATCCCAAAATGCGAAGAAATGTTAGTTGAGTCAGTTGCACATATATTTCCGTTAACTTTGTGTTTGGACGAGGTAAATGCTTGGCAAAATTTTAGTACTTGTATTTATATATAAAGTGCCGAAATCACGGAATCGCCGATTCTATGGAATCGGCAGCCAGTTTACCGAATCTGTAGAATCAGCATTTCTATACAATATAGGAATCTGGGTTTAGGTCAGTCAGCCAAGTTAATTTTTTTTATATTTAAATAAAAATGAACTTGGCCGAAAACCTTTTTTTTTTTGTCCCAACCTTTTCTAACTCTAACTGTCGATTTATGTTTCAACTCTAACTGACGTCCGATTTTCTGAATCAGCAATGAAATGCTGATTCTAAAGATCTGGCAAACTGGATGCAGATTCCGTAGAATTGGCAATTTCGCGATTTCGGCACGACATATATAATTGATTGTTCCCCCTATAAAATCAATAAAATTGTATTTTCAACCTACAGGAGGCACCATTCCTACTTTACCTATCGAACTAATTGTCAATTTCTTCAGCTCATTGTGTCTCTGAGGTGGTTTGGTTGTGTTATGGGAATTGTTATGTTCTTAATATCACAATATTATCCAGGATGCGGATAACTGATAAAACATTTGTCAAATCCATGGCGAACAATCCGGTCGATGCTGAAAGCTGGTGGACTACCTTCTATGATAACTAAACATGAAAATAATTAGCACATTTTTCGCATGTTTGCTCAAGTTAGTGCTCCACATTTAATAATGGACATGAGCTGGAGCAAACAACTGATATTTTCGGCTTATGCTTACCAAGTTATTAATAATATATGCATGGTTTAACACGATCCATCAGAAGCTTGAAGTAAATTCAATTTGCATGTCTGAAAACTAAATTACAAATTGTAGCCCAGTTTGCTTTAGGTCTTTGTTAGTATCAATTGATCATTGAATTCCACTCAGATGTCATGTCTTTTAATGCTTTCACGAGAATCCAGGGCAAATGTTTTTCAGAATATTTGATGTTAGGGTAAACATTTCGAAAAAAGTGCATAATGAAATGCAATTATGCTGAACAAAAAATATTCAAATATATACTCATCGCGCATGTATTAAATACTTTCTCTGGAATGTCGTGTCCCAAAATTATGGCCCAAACTCCAAAGAGGCTTCATTATATGAGCAGCTTGTTTGAAAGATTATTTATTGTCGACTCCAAACCTGAGCTCTATCAGTATTGTTTGAGCTTATTTTTTCGGATGTAAATATTGTCCACCCTCAATTGTATTTTTATAATTCAATAATTTTTTTGATAACTCGAAATTAGAAAGAGTTGATGATACCAAAGTAAATAATAGTGTGCTTGTATCATAATATATATTAAATTATAATAATCATTATAATGTTTCGTGGGAAAAATAACAATGATGTTTTTATACTTATATTTCATGGCTGTCTATGCGAATAATACCCATTTTAGTATAGTGTTCTAATTTTTAGACGTTCCTATGTGATCACAAAGTTTCCTGTCCCAAACTTATTGATATGTTTTTCCATGATGTTTTAGGATAGGAACAGACCCGGGCTTGCTAACTAAACATAAATGTTCCTGCGACAGAGTGAATGTTGACCCCAAATTTGTTTTCACTAATATTTTTAATTAGCCCGTACCGATAGTAACCGCCCCGTGAGTATCTGCTATAGATTAATATAGAAATATTTATCAGCTTTGTAAATGGAAAAAATATCGTTTCGTTTGCGAGAAAAAGGAATATATAGAAGAATGGTCCGTCATCGCATTGCAAATTATTAAAAAAGCGTAATAACGATTTTCTAATCATTCCAAAAAACTTAATCACCAGAAAACCCTAAATTTCACTCTATTTTAAAACCCTCTACTTGTTGGTTGCCGTCCATAAGCACTACCGGAATGCGGAGCAATCTATATATATATATTTTGACTAGAAAGGAATGGGTTCCTCTTCGCGCAAATTGGTGTATTTTATGCAGCTAATTAATTAACTTTGTGAGAAGGCTATATAGTTCTCAAATATCCGGGAGACAAGTCAAAAATATTACAAGAATCGGAGACCAGTCAAACTTTTTCTATTCTTACACGCAGATTGCTATGCTGTACCAAGTGTGGTGCAAATGTTGATATCAAATCGACTCGCATGGGGATTTTTCCGGTTCAACAGAAATTTTCAGATTTTCTCTAAGATAGAAGCTCGTGATTGCATCTGTTAATCCAGCCACGTAACTTTGCTGGCCCAAGGATCTTAATTACTTAGCGTTTTATTAACTATTTTAAATACAATTGATAATGACAATAACTGAAAAATTGAACAGGCACAGGAACAACAGACTAACTTCTTATCCGCCTTTTCAATCGGCTTTATCTTCCCATAGGCTGCTTCAAACAGCAAATTTTCAAGGGCAATGGATCCTTGACTCAAAATCAAATTGAAGAATTAAGACTATGGTCGATTGAATGATAGTGAAAGTTTGTTTATTATGTGTGTCGGTGTCTCTTTGCTCACATGTTGGCTTAAATGCTTTACACTGGAAATTCTTCTGCAATGGGCTGTGCTACACCGTATCTTCAAAACCCGTATGCAGGATAGGTATTGAGATGATCTTAAGAGTGAGATGATATTTCGTGCTATCATCTAATCGTGATATGATTTTAGGTCCTTTCATTACGAAGCGCAAACTTAGGAAAAAATTTCATATTAGAATTATTGTAACATGGTTTTACTTAAGACGAATCGTACCCACATCCGCATCCAGTCTCCAAGGTTCGTAGCCTCTGCAGAATCAGAACCACGTAGGTAAGGGAAATCGGCAAGCTCGATCCCTAACTTCGGAACAAGGATTGGCTCTGAGAGTCGAGTGCAAGCCGACGCCCTGCAGTTTGATCGCGCGCACCAATGCCTGGCGGTTGCTGCAAAATCTTACTCAAACCCCAAGTTACCCAGTCAAAACCACCCTCTCCCTCACATGGCACACACATAAATGCACAAACTTTTACAAATATAAAGTATACAAAACGTAGGTATGAACGGGTCTTTCTTTAATTTGTACAGATTACTTTCGTTATTACTTACGGTATTTTGGAACATGGAATTCGGAGTGACGAGATTCGGTATGACGGATGTTTGAAATCCGACAGCGGTGTTGACGAATCTCAGAAAAACTTTGTTAAAATACCTTACGAATTTGGAAAAAATTCGGACAAATGAAAGCGAATGCTAATTATTTGAATTTGAAATATCGTCCTTTTTCACGTGTACATTGATACTCAAAAATGCGGGGAAACTGGTTAAGCGATCGAATTCCTAATTAGTAATTTTCCATACTTTCTAATTCCCTTCATAACCTAAAATTTTACCTGATCTAGAAAAAAATAAAAGGTACTAATTAGAAATAATAGAATACGGAGAAAATTATTTTTTTCATTCCTACTGTTACAATGTGTTATGAATTTGTGAACCAATTACTATACTTATACCATACACAAAATGTTTCACTAAATTTAAGTAATTTGATGTTGATAAAAAAGTTTTACATTGAGAGATTGAATATATACTAACAAAAACAAATTCCTGTTTAATTGAAGCATTTCAGCACAGATATGGTCCATAGATGGAGCGAAAAAAAAACCTTTGCTCGAGGTGTCAAACATGAGTCAGAGAATTCCAATTTATTGAAATCATTGAAAAAGAAGAAACAGAGAAGTAAATGCACGAAGCTGATATATAAAATTATGTATTATTTAGCCAGCAAATGATTTATTGCACAAACGGTTGAAACTTTTTTTCATGATTTTACGTACTCGAATAGAATCACGACTAAAAATTTTTGCTCTGCAGGTTATTCGGGATGTTGAACAATGAAATGCAGGTTATTAGTGAAGTAAACAAGGCACTGAAAGTTATATGTGAAGTTAAGCAATGCCCCGCAGATCATTCGTGAAATAAAGCATACACTGGAGGTTATATGCGTAGTTTAATTAACCAATGCACTGCGGGTAATCTGAGCAGTTTATGCTATGAACTGCATGTTTTTTTGCGCAGTTTAAGCAATCCTCAACAGGTAATTTGTGCAACTTGAACTGTGCAGTGCAGGAAACTTATGCAGGTTAATTTAACAATTCCCTATTGGTAATTTGTGAAGTGGTAACAATACATTGCGGTTCATTACAGCAGTTTGTACACGCACTACTGCTTATTTGTGCATTTCGTACATAAAGAATATTTGTACATTAAACAATACCCTTTACTACTGGTAATTTTTTTCAATTCAAACATTGGTACAGAATGGCCGATTTTAAAGAATGCATTCAATGTAATTTGTTTTTTGAACAAAGGTACAGAATAGCTGACTTTGATCAGTAATATGATTAGTATAGAAATTCATAGTATCTAAAAATAGGGAATATATGTAGAACCGTTGAAGATTGATTGAAGCCGACGGTTAGAAATTCAAACAAAGCGGGTCTACGACGCCTCGCGCGGGTAGCGAACGGGGCTATATAAGGAGTGAGGTAGGAGAAGAGGCAGCTCAGTGCGGGTCGGCCAGCGTGCCGAGAAGACATCGTGTTGTGTGCGGAATTTGGATCACCAGAGTCTGTGCGGAAGTCTCGTGTTGGAGATTCTCCAGTATAACAGGGATAGTAGGAGACGTTTTTGATAGCACCAAGAAAGGGGTTCGGCCGATGTACTGCCGAGATAGTTAGTCTGGAAGCCAACGCCCACGTATTACATGAGAAGAATCACCCAACTGCGAAGAAACCTATGTCCACCGAGATAGAGTTTTATTCCGGAAGCCAGCATCTACAGAAATAACCAAGCACTGCACTAATTGAACCACACACCACCCAAATAAAACGCACACCAGGGAACGCGGACCGAAGAACTCCGATTGCAAATCTTCGCAGTCACATTCGCCTTGGAAAACTTCGCCGTCAGCCGCGCCGTGGGCTCCATCGTCTCCACAACTTCGGTTATGTACTTCGGGAAACATAGTTAGAAACTGTCTTATTTTCCGTAGAGACGGGGGTCGTAGCAATGAAATAACTGGGTAGATAGGTCGGGATAGGATACTTTGAAACAAATACTATGTCGGGAAATTCCCCTGTGTAAATTCTGTCTGAGCTTCATATTTTTGTATGGCAGTGTGGGACCATATTCCGTGTAAATCGTGTCTTAGCTTCGCCGACTTGCCCGATTGTATTAGACTAGATTTTCCTATATAATAGTAACTATTGTATTTATCTCCATGTGTTGTCATTGCTCCTTTGCTAACTAGTTCGCTGTTCTGACGCTAGAACCGTATATCATCGTGCCACTTATAGCCACTCTGGGGCCCAAAGCAACTTGACAGTCTTCTAATTTGTAACAGAGGACAAGAAATTGATGAGTTAACGTAATATTTTAGTACGAAAAATTGTATTTCAGATTTAATCTCGTGGCAAAGTAGAAGTGATTAAAGATCTCGAAATGAGGTAAATGATAGTAAGAATTAGGAAGTCTTCAACTTTATAACAAAAAGATGCAGGGTAAACTATTCACAAGGTAAACTATTCAACTTTAAATAATATACAACTGGTAATTTATGCAGTTTGAAAACTGGAACAGGATTCTCGACTAAGGACAATTCTCTACTGACAAATTTTCTTTAATATCTGATAGTCAATTTGGATTATGTATTTTAAGCTGTTTGCACACATATATACCGGCAATTTAGGTAGTTCGAACATAAAAAGAGGAAATCCTGTTGATTTGTGTTATTTTAAGTATTTAAAAAGAATTTTTGACTGTAGTCAATTTTTTATTTCCACAATTCGAACACTGAAACAGAATTTCCGACGTGGTTCTGATTTTATCTTTGAACTCGTTCAAAACCAAGGCATCGGGTTTGTAGGCTGAAGTGTTTTTCGTGTCATTTTAACTTTTCCATCGTCAAAGAAATTAGGTTTTTAATTTGAAGACCATTCATGTACGGTGCACATTCGTTCTCGAAATTTGCGGAATTCTCCAAAAAACAATTGCAGGTAAGTGGGTTTCCGTTTACAAGATTATCATGTGACTGTTGCGTTCGAAATTCATAGAGCGGGATAATTTTACCTGTAGTTATATATATGCGTTAGCGGAATGGCGAGCAATTGGTTTCACCAGTACAATAAGTACAGTGGAGAACTCAAGCTCACGCCTTATTGTACTGGCAAACGAAAAGGAAAGTGTTCGAGCACGATTTGTCATTTGGTTCGTCGGGAGCATCGAGTCTGGCGCAGGCTTCATCAACATTGCTTCCCAAATTTTCTCCAGTAGTTACCGTTCCGTCACTCTAGTACCACTTCCCCACATTCAGAGTCAAATCGACCCACCAGTTGGCTATTCCAGACTTGTCTGTAAATG
Organism: Hyalella azteca; assembly: GCF_000764305.2. Taxonomy (NCBI): domain Eukaryota; kingdom Metazoa; phylum Arthropoda; class Malacostraca; order Amphipoda; family Hyalellidae; genus Hyalella; species Hyalella azteca. The sequence continues at coordinate 27,674 of NW_025941084.1, forward strand.
AAGAAATACGCACCCAATGACTCGTGGGCACATATAACCAATGGAAGTGTGCATTAATTGAGTAGTGTACAATTTTTTTGAATTTGGGATTGAATATTTGATTTGATTTAATTCAATTCGATTTAAATCAATTATATATATACGCCTTTGACGAATGCCTCTATCGGGCTATATATAGCACGCACGTTGGCGAATGTCAGGGTAATGTGGAAAAAATTCAAAGTTCCACCCGAGCTTCAAATAATCCATTCGTAAGGCAATTCATCCGTCAAGCCTAGAACCATCCGTGGCCATTCGTATATAAAAAGCGCACATGTTTTTGGGAACGTATAAACAACAGTATAAACATGAAGCAAATAGCAAAAATGGGTTTCAGAAATTCTAAGTTCACTTCTTCTTTCTGTAATTCAAGTAAGATTGATCAGCGGGAGTGAGGAAGATTATTATTTGAATTTGAATGAATTTGAAAACAAATTGCGGGATACCGACTGACATGGGTCCTGCTCCCAAACTGAGTGAGTGACTTCATGAGCCGGACGAATGACTGATTAAAATAATTAACTAACGAAAAATGTATAGTGATACTTGCAAAAGACTGAGTAATTGAATGGTAATAATCAAGTAAATTATTGCAATGTTCAGAGTTTACTCGCTGCTTGCAGAATGAAAAATTCATTCAAAAAAGTTCATTCCATCCTGTGAGGATATTTGTACCTTAATGTATTGAAGATGATAAATTACAAGCTTATTTGCAGCACAACTTTTGTTTGTAGGCAGGAAATTAGGTCCTTTTAATCTTTTATTCGCATTAAAAACTTGAAACTGAGTCGAATAAAATTTCTAGGGTTATAATTCTGTCCTTGAAATTCATAATTCCATCATGTCACATATTTTTTATTGGTTGTTTCTAAAAAATTAGTGAAAAATCGTAATACAGTTGCGATGAGCGTCGATTTACCTTTTTTATTAAATTCCCAATTCAGACAGCTCTCTAATTATTTCACAAAAGCCAATGAGACAATAATGCCTTAATCTTGAAGTACTCTGACAGCCGGTGTATGATTGCAAATGTACGATTTTAAGGAAATGAGACAATTGCCTGAAACCGTACAAGCTGTTTAAGAAACATATTGAGCGGAGTAAACGTATCAATGCAAATCCTCGACTTCACGTTCACTTTGAAACAGAAAGAAAAATTTAACCGCCTGTTTTTGACTCATTATTGTTGAGGTAAGCCACGAGATCAGCCATTTGGGCAGCAGAGGATGGATGAGCGAGCACGCTGCCCGATGGGCACGAGCTTTTAGCCGTAGCAAAGTTGACTTTAATGGTAGAGAAAAAGTAGCAAAATCCGCCCACAGCTTCGGAGCCTGGCTTGCACGCATCTGGCGGGACATAATTTGTTAGATAAAAATTATCCACATTTCCGCCAAAAATATCAAATGTTACCAATGCAGAGGCTGAATTCATCTTCTGAATAGAATTTGAAGCAGTAATGCATTCAAATTCCTCAATATGTAGGCTATTGTGGGTCTCATCGCTTATAGGTAGAATATTTGGGACTTCAGTTTGACAACACCACAATTTCACACGCCAAAACCTGTCGGATCTTCGCAATATTATGACAGGTAAGTTTTCTCGGGGATGTGTTCCGATGCATTTAGAAAAAATACATTATTTTCCACAGTTCTCTGTATTAAGTAACATTCTGTATGAGGGCATATTTAAATTTGGCATATTTTATCCTGTATAAAATCTGTAACCTCTCTCATGAAAGAATATCGAAAAAAATTGTGTAACAGGCAAATAAAAAATACATCTTTTCTTCATGAAGATTGTGAAGGCCGAGTCCGAGATGAGGAAGTTGGTGAGCACCGAGGCGCTGCTGCTGAAGTAACACTTGGACACGGAGGCCGCCTGAGTGATGAACACCGCCGGCACCGCGTGTCCACGAAGCACCGATTCCGACACACGCCTGAGTCAGTAAGGTCAAACAGCTGGATCATTGAATGTTTTTTCGGATGTAAAAAAACGGAAAACATCATTTAGACGATATTTTAGCGATGCTATAATGTTTTACGCTAAAAAAGTATTGGTTAAAACGAATTAATGATTTTGCTGTGATCTGTTATTTGAGGCAGCTGTGAGGTCTCATCATAGGACATTTCCATGACACTGGTACTCTGGTGTATACTTTATTATGATATTTTCACTACCCTTGCGGTGAAACAAATATACAGCTTGTGGGTCGAATTTTTCGTTATTTTTTCACATTTTGTGATCTCTACTGCCAATGTTATTCAAGATTTGTATTATTTGTTTGTGATTGTTAACTGGCTTGGTAACCTTAACATTATAACTTACACAGTTGTATTATAATGTGTTTCAAGGCTGTGAATGAAAATTCACAAAATTTTTCGTAATTAGTAGGATTTCAGTTCATTTGGGTGTTTTACTTAATTTTCGGCAGTATTTGATCATTATGCATTTAGACTTGGGAAACCTAAGTTGATCTTCCTTTCATAGAGTCTGTATGCTTTACAAGAAGTAGGTAAATTTGAAGTTCCACTCGAGATATCAGCGGTATTGTGGAAATTTAGCTATGTTATATTTTTTAGCTCTTAGTCTTTGGTAACAATGTTGCAAGTGTCACGACGAAAATTTTGCAGGAAATTTCAAAATTTCAACTTTTTTTCAAGAATTATTCTAAAATGCTACTCTTCTATGGTCTCTAATTATAAAACAGGACACATAATTGCTCAATGTTTGTCAGAAGAGCCACAAGCAGTTACGCGGGGAAAGTCTTGTACGCGGAGAAAGTCTTGTACGGAGAAAGACATTTGTACGCGGAGAAAGTCTGGTAAAATAAAAAATTCTGATCTAGATTCAAATGAATGAAAATTCAATTGGATGACTATTTTCAATTTCAGAGATTAATTTTGCAATTCATCTGTAAACAAATTAAAAAAACATTCGTTTGTTTAGTGACTCACATTTCTTGGTGCTTCCAAGTGTGACGTGGTCCAAGCCGGAGCGATTTTTACGTCGATGTAGACTGTAGCCATTGCGCTCGCCTGAACTGCACTAAAATTTATCGCCAAACTGGCCAAGCAGAGCACGACGGAGAAGGAAATGCCATCCTTCTTGTACAATTATGCTGCGATTCAATTTTCTACGTGGAACAAATTTAATGCTGGCTTGTGAACCAATTCCAGGCCAATCGTGAGTTCCAGTTTACAAAACAAAAACACCCCAATTGCTTTGTACAGATAGCCGACCACATTTAAACTTAATAGCTGTTAGTTGACACATTTCTCAGTGATAGATCGACATGAATACATACCTTCGGTCNTAATTGTAATAAGATGCTCATATAATGTGACTGTCACGATAAAACATGTACAATGTAATCCGGTCATACATCAGCATGATATCAACGATGATTCAATTTTCAAAACCAATCTCTTATCAACTTTGAAACAACGCTAAAATGGAACATAAATACGACGTTGTAAGAATTACGTTGCTTCAATTTTCATTCCCGACTAAAATTTAACAGGCGTTACTATTCTAATCGAATTTGATGTATTGATAGCAGACATCTGTGTAATTTACCGAATTGTAATCGAGATTTGTGCAACGAGTACAGAATAATTCCTTCATATAACAGTAACTATTGATAAACATCAGACGATCTGTTTTTAAGCATAAGGCAAAGTGCTCGTTTACGGTCACATTCAAATGAAATTCTTTTTACTTTTAACGCAGTTGTTTGGGATTGTGCGATTTATCGTTTATTTGCCATTCCCATATGATGGCAGTGAAGGCAGAACATTACAACATTTATCATGATAAATAAAAATATGGAACTGTCCAATCTTCTTAACCAAACGTGCGAAATTACATGCACGTGTGGGGCTGTGGGCTGTTGTAGTACAACCGAGGTATAGGCGAAGCGCTAAAAAGCGGGGGACAACTGAAAACGAATATGCTGGATTTGCCGCACCAAGCTGTACATCTTACCGCTCTGTAATTGAGATGTGTGCAACGGACAGAAAAAAATTTCTCCATGGTTCAAATATTGTTCAAAGTTTTTAAAAAATTTGTGCATAATAATGCAAATTAATTTGTGTCACTGTTCATCGATTGTTAAACATGTTTCAAAATCATTATAAAAAACACTTTATTCATCCCATTCCTTGTTCAAGATCTCCAAATTCTCCTTATGTCAAATGCTCGACGTTGGGCTTTTGTGATCAATTGTTCACCCGGAACTCGTTTCACGTGATAATGATATAGAAGAAACCTCATCCCATTATCATACTAAATTGACCTCTTCAAAGATCTAAACCGCTGTGCATGAATGCGAAATCGCTATCTAGTCACATTAGACGTTAGACACGTTGATTGTCTAACACTGCGCACCAGGCAGTGTCCGCAGTGCATCTGTCATACGCGCGAAGATAGGTACACATTCTCTGTAAAAATGTCCACGCCATTCGCTGCCAAATATAACAAAAAATATTTAACCATACAGGAGACCAATTTTATAGATGAGAAATTAAGGCAGCGCCTGAATGCAAAAAAAGTAATTATAATGCTTGCAAAAGAACCAGAACTAGAGCAATTCAAGACATTTATAAAGCAGTAGATGAATATTCACGTAGATGAGGTCAAAATAAAAGTTACTCTGATCAGGTTTCCCTAGCCTAAGTCAGAAATTGGGTAACACTAAGTTTACTTTCCGGTGACTTTGATTTACTTTTCATAAGCTTTTCTAGGATTTCAGATACCTACGAATAAGAGTTGTGAATGAACAAAGTAAGAGGCATGTTCTTCTCCGGCGTGCTCTGCTTGGCCAGTTTGGCGAGCAGTTTCAGCGCAGTTCAGGCGAGCGCAATGACGCTCTTCACCGACGCAAAGATCGCACCGGCTTGGACCACGTCTTACTTGGAGGCACCGAGCGCATGTGAGTCTCGCAGCTAATTTTTTGTTCTCACAAGCATCAGAGGTATTTTTTATCTCCAAAATTTAGAAGGAAATTATTCATGCAACTCACGCAATCATTTAGTTTAACTGGACCTGCGACAGTTAGAGCCTAAAAGTAATTGAGGATGGGAAAATTGTAGTAAAGTTTTTACGACAAAACGAAAACCTCGATTAGATTACTTGTCATCAAATAAGAAAGCTTAAAAATTTCTTTTAAACTGCTTCTCTCACATCATCTAACGTCACGTTTATTATATTTGATTAATTTATGTATACGTTTAATTTGATGTATGATAATATCATTGTAATGTTTATAATATTTTATAATTTGATCACATTCTGTAAATTGATAATCTCATTCAAGCTACTTGGATAAATGATTTTAACGGTTGGGCGGGAGCTATAGATGAAGAGATTAAAATGATTTTTTTTGTATTTTTATATAAAATTGCATAAAAAAGTATTTTTTATTATATTTTTGTATATAAAATTTTATTATTTTTTATTATTTATTTTATTTTTTATTTATATAAAATTGCATAAAAAGTATTTTTTATTTTATTATCGTATTTTTCTAATACATAATATTCGTAAGAAACCGTGAGGGAAGTTGGTAAAACGTATTGCTGTTACAGTTGATGGCTTGACCTAACATAGGATCTGATTCAAAGTCCATTATTTTCATTTTAAGGAGTAAGAATAATAAAATTATATAGGAATAGATTTAAATCGTCTATACACAACACAATGATTAAATAATTTGTTAACAAACGTTGTGTTATTGAAGGTGAATTAAATATAGAGCGTCAATAAGCACCGTGGATAGTTGTCCAAAATGTGTATTTGTGTCTCATAAAGCAATTTGCTTGTATCCAGATAAATTTTCGTTATGTCTCTTATCGTTAATATCAGAAGATGGTTTCCAATGGACATGAGAATTGAAAAGATCATAAATGGCTTCAATGATTTATGCAAATACAGTATAATCGTTTGGATAATACTCAATTATTAGTTTCTTTGATGAATTGCTAAAAAGTAAATTTGTTACGAAATTTTCTCGTTTGTCATTAAACATAAGCGAATTTGTAAATTTTTATGCATATATTAATGGAATATTCTCAAGTTCTGAATATATTGAGTCCAGTGTGGAACAATTTTCTAAATGATGTGATCATTACAGCGTAGTACGAACAGATTTCCTCAAGGCGGCACTAGAATGATGTCGATTGATTTATATCATATTCCAATAACACCAATTTTTACTCCTGGTATATGAATGGTATACCGATATTGGAGCTTTGTTTCAAGAATCGTAGCGACGTCATCCCGGTGCATGCTACAATAGAGCATGGATAATTGAGACAGTGAAATCATGGCAATGAATATGGTAAAATCATCCCTCTATTCTGACTCAGGCGTGTGCCGGAATCGGTGCTTCGTGGACACGCGGTGCCTGGCGGTGTCCATCACACAGGCGGCCTCCGTGACCAAGTGTTACTTCAGCAGCAGCGCCCCGGTGCTCACCAACCTACTCATAACAGACCAGGCCTTCATCACCTTCATGAAGAAAAAAGGTATTTTTTATTTGTCTGCTATACAATTGTTGGTTCGGTATTCTTTCAAGAGAGTTGTTATATAGTATTTAAGCGGTATGAAATATGCCAAATTTGAATATGCCCTCATAAATTATGTTACTTAATACAGAGAATTGTGTTTAACTTTCTTTTAATACGTCAGAAAATAGAAAACAAACCCCAAGTAATCCTATCTATCATTATATTGCGACGCTCCACACACTTTAGGCGTGTGGAATTGTGTTGTCAAACCACAGTCACCATATATTTTACCTATAAACGAAGAGCACCTCAATAGTCAATAATTGAGGCATTTGAATGCTTTACTGCATCAAATTCCACTCCGAAGATAAATTGAGCCCGAGTAATGGCATCATTGGATATTTTTTGGTGGGAATGTGAATAATTTTTTAGCTAACAATTCCTTTATCTCCCATCAGATGCGTGTATGCCAGGCTTTGAAGCTGTGGGCGGATTCTGCTACATTTTCTCAACCAACGCAGTCAACTTTGCTACGGCCAAAAGCTCGTGCCCATCGGGCAGCGTGCTCGCCTATCCATCCTCTGCTGCCCAAATGGCTGATCTCGTAGCTTACCTCAACAGCAGTGAGTCAAAAACAGGCGGTTCTATTATTCTTTTTAGGTTCAAAGTTAACGTGAAGTCGAGGATGTGCATTGATTCGTTTACTCCGCTCAATCGGTTCAGCTTGTTCGGTTTTAGGCATTTTGTCTCAGATACTTAAAAATGTGCACTTGTAATCATACATGTGTAGACCGGCGGTAGAATATTTGAAGCTCGATTGGAGCTTTGAATTTTTTTCACATGACCCTTACATTCGTCAATGCGCTTGCTATATATAGCCCGATGAATGTTTTCGTCAGAGGCGTAAGTTATTGATTTGAATGGAATTAAAGGAAATCAAATCCGGTTCTCTATCCCGAATTAAAAAAAATTGAATGCTTAATGAATGCACACTTCCGTTAAGTATATGAATATGAGTTATTGGGTGCTTGTTTCTTAATTTACAGACAAGTCTGGAATAACCGACTGGTGGGTCGATTTGTCTCTGATTGCGGGGAAGTGGTTCTGGAGTGACGGAACGACAACTACTGGAGCAAATTTGGGAAACAGTAACAATGAACCCTGCGCCAGACTCGATGCTCCCCCTAACTACGCGCCACGGGACATATGGTGCACGATCACTTACCGTTTCATTTGCCAGTACAAGGTGTGAGCTTGAGATCTCCTCTGTACTTATTGTACTGGTGGAACCAATTGCTCGACATTCCGCTCACACATATATAACAACAGGTAAAATTATCCCGCTCTATGAATTTCGAACGCAACAACAGTCACATTTCGAACGCAACAGAAATTCCTTGTAAACTTTATAGATTAACTATACTTACCTGCAATTGTTTTTTTACAATATTAAAAAAATTCGAGGTCAAATGAGCATCTAACTAACTTCATAATTTCTTTGACGATGAAATAGTAAAACTTACAGTAAAAAGACATTTCACCTACAATCCCAATGCCTCGGATTTTGAACGAGTTCAAAGAACAAATTTGAACAACGTCAGAAATTCGATTTAAATGTTTGAACTGTGCGAATAAAAAATGTATTGACTACGGTCAAAAATTTTATTTTAATATTTAAAAAGAAAATAACTGGAATTCCTCTTTTTATGTTCGATTGCCATTAGTGTGCGAACAGCTTGAAATGCACAGAATAAAACAATTTGGTTTTAGTTTTCAAAGTGAACAATTCGAAATTTCAAAGTCAACAATTCGGCTTTAGTTTTACCACTCATCTTTATTAGCAGCAGAAAATTGTACAAAGTCGAAAATCCTGTTCCAGTGTTTACACTGCACAAATTACCAGTTGTGTATTATTGGAAGTCAGATATTCTGTACCATTGTACAAACTGAACAAATTACATTGAATGAATTCTTAAAAATATAATAATCTGTACAAATGTTAGAACTGCAAAAATTCCGACAGTGCACTGTTGAAATTCGACTATTCTGTACCAATGTTTGAAAAGCGAAAATTTACAAGTAGTTCATTGTTTAATATAAAAATATTTTTTCTCTGTTCGAACTGCACAAATAAACAGTAGTGCATTTTCAAAATGCTGAAATATACTGGAATGTTTTATTATAACTGCCCTAATTACCAGTAGTTCATTCCTTAAACTGCACAAGTTTGCTGCACTGCACAGTTTAAATTGCACATGTTACCTGTTGTTATTTGTTTAAACTGCACAAACACATGCAGTTCATACCTGCACTGCATGTTTATCTTCACCAATAACCTGCAGAGCATTGCTTAATTTCCCGAATAACCTGCAGTGCAATGATTAACTTCACAAATACTTAACCTGCACTGCATGTTTATCTTCACCAATGACCTGCAGAACATTGTTTAGTTTCCCGAATAATCTGCAGTGCATTGTTCAACTTAACAAATGACCCGCAGTACTTTGTTCAACTTCATAAATTTTCTGCAGTGCTACAGTAAAAACTCCACTTATTACCATTAGTGCACTGTTTGCAGGACTGTTTCACATAGCTCATGATGTTCACATTGCCATGTAGATGTGGTTGACATTCTGCTAGAACACAGCATGGAGCAATTCAGAAGAATATTGAAATTTGATTGAAGTGTTACACATTTACACAATGTTTGTCTTGAATTAATTTAATTATGACTCGATAGTCGCCTTAATTAGTGGCTGCAATTACAACCAAATTTCACCTTTTAAATTTCGCTTGAAATAAGGAGATACTGTCAGTGGCCGAGCAGCAAAATTGATCAGAATAGGTAATCTAAATTTAATTATAATGGTATATTAAAATAATTAAATAACCCAATTTGAACTTATTAGTGAATGTATATGAAGTAACCTACTACGCACCCACGTAGTATCCTAAATACCTCAAGAAAATTTCATGTACTAAATTTCAAGCCAATAGGCGATGCAAAATCAATTTGGTGTTCATCTCCTTAATTCTTGCGCCATCGGCAAACGAGAAGTTATTCATGAGTTTATGTTACTTTTTCATTAAGAATTACACGCTGATAGTAAACAATCAAGCTTCTGGTTTTGGATCGGTATTCAATTACAGTGATGTCTCATGGATCTGTCACTATAAATGCTATTTGAATTTCGGCAAAAATTTTTTTTTATCATGATAGGCTTCATGAAGAAATGATCTAAACCGATATTTTATCAATGTCCTCGCAATGCTCAGGCTAAACTGGTACGAACTTTACTGCGACTGTTTTGTTTTCTAATAAATATCACCGTGTGTAAATCTAATAAAAGAGTCACAAAGTAACTGAAGATTAATGTATTTTCAACTCCCCTCTATGTAGTCTCACAGTGTTGATTCGAATGATACTTGAATTTCTTTAGTAAAAGTCAGCTTAAAGTCAAGTCAGCTTAAAGCTTAACAAGTCAGCTTAAAGTAGCATCATTGTTTCTACCCTTGTTTCACATCACTCCGATATGCAGGGAACCACAAATAGCCAACTCGAGTTGTATGATTGCATAATAAAAAATTCTTTCACTTCACGAATAAACGATTACCGGACGAAAATAACATGTAGAATGCTTTAATTTTTGTCATAGCCAGTTTCGGGTTCACTTTAAATATTGATGATTGGAACATAGTAAAGATGAATGCTTTAGTGCAGCACGAACATCTTCAGCATCTATCAATTTTTATATCAGAAAGCAGTGAAAATTTGCATACTCCGAAATAGTTTTTCATGAAAGAATTGAATATTGTTCGTTTTTCATTAGTAAGCACATTAAATGTAGTGGCGTGGCAATTATTGTTATCAGATCCACCTTTTAGCTTCCGTTGAAAAAATTGCACCGCTCAATATTGTGAGCGCTGTAAACTACTTATACGCCAGCGAACATGGACCAGTCGAAAGCGACCATTTTTGAGAACGTAAATGCAGTAAAATAAGTCTTCATAATATTGTCTTAGAGCGACATTGTCCGGAAGAATGTCGATCCAGAAAGTTATTCTTTTGGCTTATTCCGAATTACAAATTTAGCTTGTTACTTAACCTTTTTATATATAAAAGAGGAGCGCAGGGCAAGTTGAAATGTGCATTACTCGCCCCTGTAGAACATTACGAAAATGACCATATGACTATAACGAGCGGCTTGTCATTGTAACGATATTCGAAAAAAATTACCGTCGAGAAATGATGATAAAGTTTTCGTTAAACAATTCGCGTAAAATTTTTCGTGCCGGTAGCTAATTACAAATCCCGTATCTTATTGGCGTATCGAGCGAGTGTAATTATTCAGATGTTAACCTCCATTTGCGCTTAGAATAATCATCGCACTTTTACAAACGCTCTGATTTACATACTTGGCAAAGCTACACATAGTTATTCTTATGTAGATAATAACTCCCCACAAGAACAAAAATTTAAGCAAAAATTAGTTCTCTTTTTAATAATGTATTGATCCATTAAAGAGCTCGTTGGAAAAGAAATGAATATAAAATTGCTTCCCTTGTACGAAAATCGTCAGTAAATTTAACTTAAATGCCGATGATCGGCAAACTTAAAATCTATGATTTCATTCTTTCATTACGAATAATTGCCTCTGAAAATGCTCGTTACAAAAGAAATCCTCCATCCCCATGATTGTAGAGTGAACTATCGTTTTATTGCTAAACTCTTCTGTTGGAGCCTTCAGAACGATGTGTAATTTTTTACAATCCCGTGCATATTTAAGCGCCCGATTGCAGCTGATTGGTATAATAAATTTGAGACTACATCTGCCCTATCGATTACATACATACACGAGCAGAATTTAAACTCCAGGCCAATGGTCGAGACGAGTCACTTGGGTCAGGAGTCGAAAGTGATGATCGTGAAGAGCATGCAGTTGGTGTCAAGAGTCAGAAGTGAAGACTTGACGAAGCCGGCGAGTGAAACTTCACAAAATAACGATCGAAACAAATCTTAAGTACCGGCACTCATTCTATAAGTGCAATCGGATAGTTAACTTATGGAAAAGAAAGCAGTTGTTACCAATTGGAATTACTGGAGAGTTTTTTTGCATAAAAACTATTTAATTTGTTTGCAAGTTGTACTGAAAGATATTGAATCCGCGACTTTTCCAAATAATATACCAAACCACGTACTCGACTAACCAGGTTAGTCGACAGCCACCTTCGAAATTATTTAACTAGTTGGATTGAAATTGATTCTATAGCTTGTTTTCTCATGCAAACACGTACCAGTCGCATAATACATTTAATAAATTCGACGTTCAGAACACGCGGTATGTTCTTCTCGGCCGTGCTCTACTTTGCCAGTTTGGCGAGCAGTTTTAGCGCAGTTCAGGGGAGCCCAATGACGCTCTTCACCGACGCAAAGATTGCGAATGATTGCACCACGTTTACCTTGGAGGCACCGAGCGCTTGTGAGTAACCAAAAAACTGTCTTTTTAAATTTGCAAAAAATGATAATGGTTGTTACATCCGTAACTCATAAAGTAAATATTCCTTATAGTAATAATTCATTCATTACTGCATGGAGCTACGAAATTTAGCTGTCTGTGAATCGAAAAATAGTGATGTAGGGCACTAAAGTCTAATGATAAGTAAATCGCCCCTCCCTAACATATATTTTGGAGCAACTTTATTTTCATTAGGCGGGAAAATTTTAAATCTCTAACAACTTGTTAGCTTCTAGTTGTATATTTTTAGCGCATTTTCTCATTTATGGAAGAAATGCACTATTGTTCTCGCCATGTCCGTCTGTCTGTCTGTCCGTCCGTCTGTCCGTCCGTCCGTCCGTGACCTCAAGTTTTCATCGACGAGAAAATGCGCTCTCTGTCACTCACTGCAGTGAGTACTGAGTTATATTTTTTTAGTTGTATTGATACCCGGTGGATTACTGCGAAATGTCGCAAGACGCCGACGCGAGGTGATTTTTGGATACGTATTATCAACATGGTAATAGCACGTAATCATGTTGAGGAGAATTTTCCTACGAGCAAAATTCCAGTTCATGAACCTTCTTCGATGACATGAATAAGTTTTAAAATTAATTATTTGAAATAAACTGGTGCCATAACATTGCAGGGATGAAGATTGGTTTGTTTTATTTTTGTTGGAATGCGTCCCCAGCAATAACTCTTGGAATAACTTGATGAATTTATTTTACTTTCTTTACAAACATAGACAGAATATATACGTTACGATCTGATCGTTGAGCTAGCAAATAAACCTAATTCCAAAGAGTATTTTTGCACGCCATGAAAATATTATTTTAATAAATTTGTCTCCACAACCTCAAGTAACGCCTGCAAAAGAGATTGCAATGTTATCTATAAAAAATGTGTTTGGCGGTAAAAAAGTTTGGCCGGTATATAAGTGTTTAACTTCAAGCATCTCTAAAATATCGTTCAAATGTGGTTTTTCGTTTCTTTGTACGAAAAAACACAATGATCCAGCTGTTTATGCCTGTTACCTCAGGCGTGTGCCGGAATCGGTGCTTCGTGGACACGCGGTGCCTGGCGGTGTCCATCACTCAGGCGGCCTCCGTGTCCAAGTGTTACTTCAGCAGCAGCGCCTCGGTGCTCACCACCTTACTCATCACAGACCCAGCCTACATCACCTTCATGAAGAAAAGAGGTATTTTTAACCGTATGTAATACAATTTTTGTTTCGGTATTCTTTCAGGAGAGCCGCTATAGTATTCAGGCAGGAAAAAAGATGCCAAAATTGAACATGCCCTCCATGCAGAGAATTGTGAAAATTAACGCAATTTTTCAAATACATCAGATAATAGAAAACAAACCCCGAGTAAACTTTTCTGACATAATATTGCGAAGCATCGACAGGTTTTGGCGTGCGGAATAATGGTGTTGTCAAACCAGTCACCATATATTCTACCTATAAGCGATTTGCCCCTCAATAGTCTACAATTAAGGCATTTGAATGCATTACCGCTTAAAATTCTATTCCGAAGATGAATTAAGCCCCAGTATTGGTAACATTGGATATTTTTGGTGGAAATGTTTATAATCTTTGCTAACAATTTCTTTATTTCCCGTCAGATGCGTGCAAGACAGGCTTTGAAGCTGTAGGCGCATTCTGCTACTTTTTCTCCACCGATCCAGTCAACTTCGATAAGGCTAGAAGCTCGTGCCCATTGGGCAGCGTGCTCGCCTATCCATCCTCTGCTACCCAAATGGCTGATCTCGTGGCTTACCTCAAGTGCAGTGAGTCAGAAACAGGCGGTTCAATTGTTCTTTCTAGGTTCAAAGTGAACGTGAAGTCGAGGATTTGCATTGAAACGTTTACTCCAGTCAATCGGTTTCTTAAACAGTGTTTGGTTTCAGGCATTTGTTTCAGATCCTTGAAAATGTGCATTTGCAATCATATAACGGCTGCCACACTACTTCAAGATTTAGGCATTTTTGTTTCATAATTGGCTTTTGTGAAATAATTAGAGAGCTGTTTTAGTTGAGAAGTTTATTTAAAGGTAAATCGGCGCTCATGGAAACTGTAGTACGACTTTTCAATAATGTTTTCAGAAACAACAAAAAAATGTGACATGATCAATTTCGAATTTCAAGGACAGAATTATGAAATAACTAGAAATTTTACTCGGTTCAGTTTTAAAGCGTTTAAAAAAAATTAAAAGAATAGCGCGAAAAAGACTTTATTTCTTGCTTACGATCAAAATATGAGCTGCATATATGCTTGTAATTTATCATCTTCAACAGATAGAGGTAAAAATAGGATAAAATGAACATTTTTGGGTTCATTCTGCAAGCAGCGAGTAGACTGTAGTATTGCAGACTAGTAAACAATGCAATATACTAGATTATTGTCATTCAATTACTCAGTTCTTTGTGGGTATCGCTATACATTTTTCGTTAGCCAATTAATTCACTCAGTCATTCGTCCTTCTCACGAAGTCACTCACTCAGTTTGCGAGCTGAACTCAAATCATTCGAGATTCCGCAATTTGTTTTCTTTGAAGGTCATGAATCGATGACTGCTCTGAGGACATGGGTGTGTATGGGGCAAAGTTAAAAGAGGCTGTACTTGTCATGGCCTCTCATTTGAATGCTAATACAATATTGAACAAAAATGTACTCTCCTATATATGAATGGCCACGGATGGTTCTAAGCTTGACGGATGCATTATCTTACGAATGTATTATTTTGAAGTTCGTATGCAGTTTTGAATTTTTTCACATCACTCTTACATTCGCCAATGCATTCGTCTTATATAATTGGTTGAATTTAAATCGAATTTAACGAAATCAAATAGGTTATTCTATCCCAAATTTAATGAAATCATATGCTCAATGTGCGCAGGTTTCGATTAAATAATTGAATATGAGTTATTGGGTTCATGTTTCTTAATTTACAGACAAGTCTGGAAAAAACGACTGGTGGGTCGACTTGACTCTGAATGCGGGGAAGTGGTACTGGAACGACAGAAAGGATTTCTTCCAGTCTGGAAAGCCTGGAGAAGATTTGGGAACCAATGAAGGAGCCTGCGCCAGGCTCCATTATAATCCCACTAACTATATATACGCGCCCTGGGACATAGAGTGCACGGACAGATTCCTTTTCGTTTGCCAGTACAAAGTGTGAGCTTGAGTTCTCCAATGTACTTATTGTACTGGTGAAAACAATTGCTCGCCATTCCGCTCACGCATATATAACTACAGGTAAAATTATCTCGCTCTATAAATTTCGAACGCAACAACAGTCACATGAAAATCCTTGTAAACGTAATAGATTAACCCACTTACATGCAATTGTTTTTTAGAAAATTCTGAGAATGTCGAGAACAATAGAACGTAGACTTTCGTCAGATAGTCTACGGAGATGGTCTGTGAACGTAGACTTTTCTTCAGAAAGTCGAGCGCATATTTTGACTTGGACGCATACTGCCAGCATGCATGGACGGTGATGGGAGCATGGCTTGGGCACGGCAAACTTGCTTCTGCATGCCCACAACTATTGAGCACCATGCATACATGAATGATCTTCTAATTAACGACCTAATTTCTTTGACGATGAAGTAGTCAATATGACAGTAGAAACATATTCCGCCTACAAACCCGATGGCTTGGATTTGAACGAGTTCAACGTTAAAATAAGAACCAAGTCAAAAATTCTGTTTCAATGTTTGAACTGTGCAAATAAACAGTAATGTATTGACTACGGTCAAAAATTCTGTTCAAGTTTTCAAAACAAACAAATTAACGGGATTTCCTCTTATGTTCGAAATATATAAATTGACAACCGTGTGCCAACAGCATAAAATACAGTAAAAGTATTATATTGGTAAGAGTCAACAATCCGGTTTTAGTTTCCCAACTGAACTTATTATCAGAAGAGAATTGCCTTTAGTCGAAAAAGTCAGTTACCTATTCTGTATCATCGTTCAAACAGAAGAAACTACTTTAAATGCATTAATAAAAGTCGGCCATTCTGTACCAATGTTTGAACTGAAAAAAGTTTCCAGTAGTGCATTGTTTAATGTAAAAATATTTTTAGCGCATTTTCTCATTTATGGGAAAAATGCACTATTGTGCTCGCCATGTCCGTCTGTTTGTCTGTCCGTCTGTCCGTCCGTCCGTGACCTCAAGTTTTCGTCGACGAGAAAATGTGCTCTCTGTCACTCACTGCAGTGAGTACTGAGTTATATTTTTTTCCTGTTCGAACTGCACAAATAAGCAGCAGTGCATGTTCAAACTGCTGAAACGAACTGCAGTGAATTGTTACCACTGCCCAAATTACCAGTAGTGCATTGCTTAAACTGCATAAGTTTCCTGCACTGCACAGTTCTACACGTTGACTCCGATAGCTTCATCTTCTACCTTTATTTCATTTTTTTTTGTACTATTATGAAACAAGGTTGCCAGACGGTCTTTTTCCCGCGGAGAAATTTCGCGATTTAGTTTTTTTTAATTGCGTTGGCCGGTTAAAATTTACGATAGGGGTGCTTCCTAATAAAATAAAAAAATATAACTCAGTACTCACTGCAGTGAGTGACAGAAAGCGCATTTTCTCGTCGACGAAAACGTGAAGTCACGGACGGACGGACAGCTGGACTGACAGATGGACATGGCGAGCACAATAGTGCACTTTTTTAGTGCAAATAGTGCAAATGAGAAAATGCGCTAAAAACACGAATTTGAATTTTTACACCGGAGCTTACAAATATACCAGTATATATTGATTTAAACGCCTTTTCTAGCCTTTTTTATTCGCGGAGTTGGTCGTTTTTTAGGCCGTTTGGCAACCCTGAATTATGTACCACTACGTCTTGGAGAAATAAATTTTGTTTGCGCATATGTACCACTTAGGAGTCAACGTGTTAAATTGCACAAATTACCTGATGTGTATTGTTTAAACTTCGCATTTTATCTCTAGTGCATGTTTACCTATACACATGACTTGCGGTGCATGGTTTACCTTCACGAATAACTTGCAGTGCATTGTTACAAATAACCAGCAGTTTATGTTTAACTTCAAAAATCCCCTCCAGTGCATTGTTTAACTTTACGAATAACCTGCTGTTCAATGTTTAACATCACGAATAACCTGCATTGCATTTCATGCCTTCACAAATAACCCGCTGGGCATTCCTTGACTACACAAATAACATGCAAAGCATTGTTTTACTTCACAAATAACCTGCAGTACATTGTTTAACTTCACAAATAACCTGCAGTACAGTGTTAGATTTCACAAATAACCTGTAGTATATTGTTTGACTTCACAAATAACCTGTAGTGCATTGTTTAACTTCACAAATAACCTGCAGTGCATTTTTTGACTTCACAAATAACCTGCAGTGCATTGTTTGACTTCACAAATAACCTGCCGGGAATTGTCTGACTCAACTAATTACCGGTTAGTGCACTGTTTGAAAGACTGTTTCACGCAGCTCACGATGTTCCATTCCCAGCTAGATGTGGTTGACATTCTGCTAGGACAAAGCTAGCGCAATTCAGAAGAATCTTGAAGTTTGCTTGAGGTGCTACACAATGATTTTTGGTGAATTAATTTAATTAAGACTTGATTATCGTCTGCGTGGCTGCAATTACGACGGTGATCGCTACGATTGAAATTTCATCTATTAAATTTCGCATGAAATTAAGACATTAGTTCAGTGGCCAGAAGGCATTGTTGATCAGTATTGATAATATTATTAATTTATATCTCACTTTAATTATAATGGAGTATTAAAATATTTGAATAGCTAATTTAACGGATGTATATGAAGTTACCTACTGAGCACCCACTCACCAGCATTTATATTGCTAAATACCCTAAGAAAATGTAATTTTGTAAATTCCTTGCCAATAGGCGATGCTAACTTAATGTGGTATTCTTCTACTTCTTGCGTAATATTGACCTTCTGGAAGATATTTATAAGGTTATGTGGCAGAACGACGCTCTGATAGTACGCAATGAAGGTCGTGTTTTTGAATCTGTATTCAATTACAATGATGGCTCATGGATCTGTCAATATTCATGCTATTCGAATTTTGACAATTTTTTTTCTATTATAGGTTAAAATCCACAGATCAGAATTATTCAATACAGATATTTTATTAATGTCTTCGCAATGCTTAGGCTAAACTAGGACCAACTTTACGGAGATCGTTTTAATTCCTTGAATATATCACTGTGTGTAAATCTAATAAAAGATCGAGTCACAATGTAACTGAAGTTTGACGTTTCAACCTTACTTTATGTATTTATACAGAGTAGATTCGTATAACATTTGAATTTATATAGAAATTTGCAAGTCGGCTTAGAGCAGCATCATCGATTCGACCTTTGTTTCACATCACTCCAATGTGCAGGGAACCACAAATAGCCAACTCGAGTTGTATGATTGCATCATAAAAAATTCTTGCACTCTATGAATAAATGAATACCGGTTGAAAATAACATGTTGAATGCTTTAATTTCTGACATAGCCAGTTCCGGGTTTACTTTGAACTTTGATGATCTGAACATAGTAAAGAGGAATGGCATTGCAGTATGAGCATCTTCAGCTACTATCAATTTTTCTATCATAGAGCGGTGAAAATTTGCATACTACGATATAGTTTTTTATGAAATTATTCAATCTCGTTCGTTTTTTTTTAATATCGTAAGCACATTAAATGTTGTGGCGTTGCAATTATTGTTATCAAACCCAACCTTTTATAACTGCTTTGGAAAAAATTGCAACTCGCCAGTGTGTGAGGAATTTAAGGAAACCTCCAACGAGACTACACGTTGTGGATTATTTATACCAGTCGACAGAAGGCAGTTATTTTTATCGATCTATCACTGATAAATGTGTCAATGAACATCGATTAAGTTTAAGTGCAGTCGGCAATTCTGTACAAAGCAATGGGGTTGTTTTTTGTTTTGTAAACTGGAATTTCTGATTGACTTGGAATTTGCTCACAAATCAACATTAAATTTGTTCCACGTAGAAAATCGATTCGCGGCATTATTGCAGTAAAATGTTATACCTGGAGCCAAAAGCCGACGCTTCTAACCACTGCCAGTTGCTCTAACTTACGGGTAGCCTTGCTTCATAATAATCATATAATAATTTAAATAAATATTTTCCGAAGTCATAGGAGAAATTTTGTAATAAAAGTAATTTGATGTCACCAACGAATAAATAACGCTTTCGATTATTTCGCGCAGTTAAATTATTATTAATTCTCGTAATTATTGTTCGGCTGCTTTCTTCCTTGCTATAATAATGTTTGAACACACGTGCGTGTAACCCACTTCCCCAACTTCCTAAATTCATGAAATTTTCTGGCAGACACATCAAAATTAGGGACAATAAGTATCCACAAATTGGTTTTAATGCGTGGATTTAGGAACAGTGGAGCTGTCTAAATGAAGCTATTTATTAGCTTGAAGAAATTGTCAGATAGCTATTCATAAAATTACTCATGAGCCCTATCGTAATTTTCATAAATATTTTTGCCATGAAAATTCCGCTAAGATTATCAATTGATATCAATTTAATTTCAGTGAGGATGAAATATCTCAAGCATTACGAAAAGCGAGACTATTATCAACGTAATTAATTTGTACGGCTTTTACGATGACTCAGATTCCACGTCACGCTCGCTGTTCTCGTAAGCTAAGAATTCATTATAATTGTTTTTCTCTGATGAAGAGGTGGCATCAGCCGTGTGAGCTTTTAATGAAATTTTTTTGACCGTCTTCTACATTTTCTTGCTGGCTGGCATATTCTCTTTTCTCAGTATGACTGCCAATTCCATTAGTACAATTTCGTTGAGATTTTTACATATGTATTCCATGCATAAAAGTGTTTCTTAATTTATGTGACAATGTTTTTTCATCTCTATTTACCAACATCTCGTTTATGTTACTGGAAGCTAGTATTATACATGTAGAATAAATCACGTGGTAATAATCATAGTTAAAAGGCCTGTAGTCAAGCTCGTCCGGTTCATTAGGGTACGGACGTACATTGCGTGTCAATCAAAATTGTCTATCAAATTGCGCGTCGCGTGACAATCAAGAATGACAACTCGCGGCTTTAGCCTTCACGCCGAACAGTGTGACATGACTCTGTTGGAGAGCGATTTTTTGATCCCTGTAATCTCTGCATACTTTTAAACAATAACTTAACCTAAATAACGCTAACAGTTTTTACCCACACTAAATTGGTGCAGTAACGAGAGTGGATGTACAGTGCTGAGAGATGTGAAGCGACGTTGAATTTAGTATTAAGCAATATCAGGTACGAGGCTTTCACTATAGCATGTCCGTGACTTTTGGTCTGACTAACGTTGATGTATCGCGTGCAAATCGAGGTCATTCCGAGTAATTTTGATCCAAGAATTTTTCGTCTTGCTTAGCGAAAGCTGATTTATTTCTGTGATATGGAGAGCTGCAGTGCCGGCCGATACGAGCAATCAGAGAAGAGCTGAGAACGAAGGTTGGCCGCTAATTAAGTTACTGCGTGCAGGATAATAATAACAGAATTCATTTCATGTAACGGGGAATCGACTAGTAAATTTAGAAATTATGTTCGTGATTATACACTTTCATAGCAGTTTTAGGTTTTCATTTCTCATTTTGTTTGGAGACGTGTAAATTCTATAGTTATTGGCAAAATAGTTTATTCAACGAAATAGCTTGCATTTCTCATCAATATAAATCTAGCAATAAATTTACAAATAGTTGTCTGACTTACAGTATCTTAGTCTTACGAAGATAGGACATAATCACAAAAAAATGAAAAAATACTCAAGGTTAGAACATTGGTCGTTGTGCTCATTACTGAATCTAGGACGGCATGACTAGGTGTGACAATATAAACCACGTAGATTATAGGTACTGTAGGTTTCAATAACTATGCAAGATGGTTAGAATCTTGTTTAGGATATTCATTGTGTTACGCGGCACTGTGATGATGACTAGCAACAGAACCAAGTCACATCCTAAAAAATTATTTCCAATTGTTAAAAAATCATCCGCGTTAAATTCTTGCATTAATATGTTCATATTTCATATTAATTGGAAGGAATATTTAACAAGATTGCATGTTCATTCGAAGCCCATAAAAAGTAGAAGCCACGATTATACTGCGGTACGGTCTCCATGAAATTCTCTACCGCCATTTATACTTATTGATTTGCACGATAAATTGAAAACTAACTTGGTCTCTATCGTCGCCTCATAAATAAGGAAGAAGAATCTGGCCCAATGACCGAGTCACGCTTGTCTATGGCTCTATACGATGGGCAGCTGGCATGCCGGGGCTCAGTGTGTCAGATGAAGCCGCTACAATAGCTGCGTGAACTTATCAGATACAAAAATTACCATTAATTGCATTCTAAATCAATGTATTTCTTTAAATAATTCGATCATTCACGTTGAATGAGAGTAAGCAATTAGATATTTAAAACAATTAGCACAATTGTTCAATAACTCAAAAATTATTTTTAACACAAATATAACTCAGGAGCAGCTGAGAAAAAATTTATCCGAGCTCTAAAAATCTACGAAAATGATCAGGAGAACAGTTTTTTCAATTAGGCTCATATTGCATAGGTCATAACATTGCAAACCAACCATTGGGTGAGCCAAATTGGTAATAGAAAATATTGTCACAAATAATTAGTATTAAACAACTAATCTTCAATTACAACACTATTGTACCTTTTGAACGAGCCAATTTATCAGGTTATTCACAGTTCAATACGTTTTTCAACAAGTTCCTCAATAATTGAAAAATATCTACGATAGGAATTGTTTGTAGCTAGGGAAGGCGGAATGTTCTTCTCCGGCGTGTTCTGCTTGGCCAGTTTGGCGAGCAGTTTCAGCGCAGTTCAGGGGAGCGCAATGACGCTCTTCACCGACGCAAAGATCGCGCAGGCTTGGACCACGTCTTACTTGGAGGCACCGAGCGCATGTAAGCTCTTTCTTTTTTGTTTTATTCTCATTAATGTATTCAGCTATTTTGCCTCTGTAAAGGAAACGTAAAAGGCCAGGAACTTCATTACTAAATTTTCTAAGCATTAATATGATCAGATGGACTAAGCTTACGTTAAATCAAACTAATGTTCCTAATTTTTTGCTAAATAACCATTATCCGTGCTAGACTGTAGCTTGAAAAACAGGAGAAGATTTCATTCTCAATAATGTTCAACCGAAAGCAGTGAATATTATGAAATAACTGTCTACATTTCACTACTGCGTTTTATCTACACGTTTTTCTCAAATATTATTATATTATTGAGTGAACGCTGCTATTTGAATACAAGCTGTATATTGAAAGTTGTCTCTAAATTTCAACAAAATATACGCCCGAGATATATTTTAATGATATTGGACCTGGAATGTTAAAAACGACATTCAAATTGTTTTATGACTTTTTTGGTAACTTGAACAATTCACAACTGAAGAATACAATTAACATGGTGGTACACAAACTAATGAAATTTAGAATTTAAAAATACCTTTACTTTATCCATTGATTTCGTTTTTAATTACTACTAAAATACATGACTTGGAGTGCGTATCTTGGGGGCTATACTGGGATCAGCTTAGATCTGAATGTTTTATTATTTAGTTTAGGCTCTATCGTTTTCTGTACCTGATATGAGCGGCATCAAAGCTGCTGACAACCAAGGTTTTGCAGCGGCGAAAAGCGCAATTAAATAAATAAAGGAGCTCGCTTCAATTCAAATAGAAAATTCGCCAGGAACTGAATACAATATTTTTTCTGATTGGCTGGAGAATGACATATTTTTTTTATTTTGTATAAACTTGACTTTCGATTCAGCCATCAAAATGACTGAGCGAATCCCCTATAAAGGGCAGAAATTTTCTATACACAATTGATTTGATAATATCAGTTCACGGCCAGTCCTTAACACCAGCATTAGAGAATTTTTAATAAATTTATAAAGCGCCCTTTACAATACTGCTTAAAAATTTATTTGCTTATTCCAAGCGTTCCCGAAGACAATTGAGTAGCCCCCACATCAGAGAAAATAAAGTAAAACAAATTAACCGGGTGGTTAATTTGAGCAGTAGTCAACATTCTTGCTCTCTCCATATGAACAAGCGAATTATCCAGCTGTTTGTGGTTACTGCCTAAGGCGTGTGCCGGAATCGGTGCTTCGTGGACACGCGGTGCCTGGCGGTGTCCATCACTCAGGCGGCCTCCGTGTCCAAGTGTTACTTCAGCAGCCGCGCCTCGGTGCTCACCGACCTCCTCATCACGGACCCAGCCTTCATCACATTTATGAAAAGCAAAGGTATTACAAATTTCTAACATAATACTCATGAATCACTTACTCAAACAAATTGCATATATGTATTTGGTAACGTTTCAAGTTAGGCAAGATTGAATACAGTATGAAGCGCGTAATATCCAACAGACCGAATAATGTTGATAATTTATGAAACATATCATAAACTTAAAAATAATTATCTTCACTCAAGACTTTATGATTGCACACAAAATGGAACTCTGAACAGCGGATATATATTAACTCTCGCTATATATTGTGTGTACTTAAAATAAACAAATGAACACTTGCTAATTATTATAATGTATTGGAGCGTAGGATAATACAGTTGAAATGACAATCAATGTTTCAATTATTTTTACTCACCTCATGCCTTCAGTATGCAAGCCTGGCTTTGAAGTGGTGGGCAGCTTCTGCTACTTCTTCTCTACCAGTCCTGCATTCGGCAGTGAGACTTGCTTTGCGTTTAAACCAAAGAAGTTTCACGGCATTTGAACGTTCGGGAATTTGTTGAATTTTCCACCCTAAAGGTTTCTCATAGAGCTCGCTCGTTTTTGGGTTCAGTGTCATATGATGCAAGAGCTGAAACCGAGGTCTTGGAGCACTACATGTAACACATACCAAATAGTTGGAGAGAAATATTTCACTCGGTGATGTATGTGCGTAGTACTGTTGCGTATCCAAGCAGTTGCTCGTAGCCAGAACTGTTCTCTGACTGTTATTAAACATTCTTGGCGCGGTCGTGTCTCAAATTTCTGATTGGCTGGATACGGTTAAGTTCATTTTGGAGCATGCATGGCAGACGTGCATGAAGACGTTTGCTAGATCAGAACATAATGCATGAACATGTTTCTTGCATAGACGCGTAAACTTGAGTTCAAATAACATTACAACCGAAATTTATACTAAATAACACCTGTGGCGCGGCTTAATTACTCAAAAGCGATGCCTGTCTACGAACAAAACATTATTCAATGACAAAGCTCTCGTGGAAAATATGAGTCTTGATGATAACAAAACAAATACTATTTTTGCAAATACCACAAGGTATGTATTATATGGCACGGTACCAACCATTATAGTGTCTCGTATATACAACCGACAAAAAATTTTCTAACCAAATATATCACGGATATCTTCACGAATTGAATCCAACCTAATATTGAATTCTAATATCCGATGGACGTTTGGTATCAAAAGTTCCCATTCCTAAATTTAGTAACGTATGTTGATGATTTCGTAACGTATATTGTTGATGTATTAACATATGTTGATTAGATGGCGTTTTAATCCATAGAGAATGCAGGGTCATGGGGCTGGTACGTGGATCTGACTCTGTCAGGAGGCAAGTGGCTCTGGGGCGACGGCACAGAAACAACAGCCCCGGGCTTATTTAACCGCCCTAGAGACTCCTGTGCCAGAGTGTATGTGTACGCCAGTAACATACACGCGCTTCGACCAGAAGACATAACGTGTTCCGCTCCGTTTGCTTACATTTGCCAGTACCGATTTTAAATGCTTCGTAGGAATCAGCCAGCGCAAGAATTTGAACTAAAAACACCGTTTCTTTCGTTTAGTTTGAGTTCGCCGCATAACATGTCGTTTTTGATCTTCAGATCAACTGTCATTTCGTCACGAACAAATTAAATAAATTATGATGTTTCAAACCGTTTAAAAATCACAATCATCATAAAATCATAAGCATCACACTAGCTTCTAACTCCAATTGAACGATTGCCGAGCACCAGTAACTTCGGAATACGTAGATTACCAACATGCCTTTATTTACTTTCCTGGAGCTGATTTGTCTCCTTGATGATTTGGAAGGCAAACTTTAACAAAATAGAATATTTAAACACATAGTCATTCCATGAAAATTACTTGAGGGATGCATCAGGATGAGCCAGATCCTAATGAGGCGGTCTTCAAGAACAAGCTTTGGAGAATAGACTTTCACAACAGCCGTCTATCAGCTTCAATAAAACCATTCCTTTCCTTCACTCTAGAAGGTAATGATAGAAATATTTTGAGCGAAGAACATCCATCAACTCCGTCGATGATTATTCCTGTTAGCGCGTTTCAGTAATCTTCAAACAACATTTGCATGCATGGTCAACATACAAAAACAGCCGTGATAACTCCACGATCAAACGCTTACAAAGAAATAACACATATCCAAAATACATGTCGGGCATTCATAATGGTTGAACCATAAAACATTTATACAGCATTTCAAGGATTTATTTTGATTTCTAAATAATTTATATTTGAACAGAGACTGATATTTATATTTTCAAAAGTTGCATAATTATCATTTTCATCCCCATGATGAAGACATTAATATCTTCATACAACAAATTGTTTATTTCATCATATACTGGTAGTGAGTGTCGTCTCTACTCTGCATATTAGCGATCCACACTTCGTTTAGAGAAATAGGCATGCGGTCTGATCGATGATCTCTGGCTTAATATTCTGATTTATGTCTGATAGAGGTGAAATTGCACGAGCAAAGCTATAATTTCTTCATAAATAATTTAATCCTGTTTGGTTTTTGTCTTGTAGCTAAGGAAAATTAATATTATTTCGGTTATTATTATTTTAGTCTTGTTTGGGAACTTATCCGATCAGAATAGAAATATGAACAATTTATATCCAAATAGAAATATACAAGTAGAAATATGAACAATTTGATCAGATTAGAAAAAAATATCTATCCTTCAGTACTCATCTCAAAAAAGTGCACTGACCAATAATTGTACTTTTATGTAACACGTGCCATTAATTAAGAAAGCGTCCCAGAGACAAGCAGTTGTGCCTCATTTATACCGATCGAATGGGAATATGCTTATCTCGAACTCCCACTGAGAAATGTATCATAACATCAACTTACTTTAAATGCAGGCACTCTGTACCTCCGATGTGTTGTGCAAATCTTCATTTGCATCCGAGTTGATGAGTGGTTTGGATGGTCCACAGAGCTTCATTAAATTTGTTCACATTGGATGATTCAATCGTTGCTTTATTTTAGTAAAATATTACTGGAAGCCAGTTGCACTAAGCTAAAGCGTAGCCTTGCCTAACAATAGCTATATAACCGTTTTTTTCAGATATAATCGGCTGCTATCCTTGATTCGAAAATACTCGAATACACGTGTAAACCACAAATCGCGTAATTCCCAGAAATTCACGGAATCTTCTGGCAAAATTGTACATCAAAACTTGCGTCTAGGGTTACGCTAATTGGTAGCATTCTGTTAAAGTTTTCTTGACGAGCAAATTATCTTTTCAAATAATAAACAAGTTTCCAAATAAAATCTCTGATGTCTCTTATGGATGTGACAAAAATTCGTACTCGTGGTCAAAAATGAATTCCATTTCAATATACAAGAAATTTAACTTCAAATTTGACTTAAAGATCCTGAACTGTTGGAAGTAAATGCCTCACGAAGATGCAATGATAGCCATAGAATTCGGAAATAGCTATAGGCTATTATAATTTGAAAGTCTTCATTATCGTTATTTTTGACGAGGATGAACTCCCGACTTGCTACCAGTTACGATTTGATTTCTACCAATATCTGATAAAAGGAGAGGTCTGCCAGAGCTTCAGCATACAGTCCACTTTCAGTATCCGGTTACTTATTATATGAAACTTTAAGGTGAGCTTTTTTTAACGAGATTTTGGCAAAACAGTTAAAATGAGTCTCATGTTAAAAATACGATATTTTAATTTCAAAATGTTTTACTTTATTTTTTTTTGCAACAGATAATGGCTATCAGAGATCTGAAAGCTACCGCTTTTTATTTAATATATGAAATCCTCATTAATAGATGTTTATATTTCACTAAGAATATTCCATTATGTGTAAAGTGTAATATCGTTGGTATATACTATTATTCACTTCCATTGTGAGTGCTCATGGTCAATGCTCAGTAACTTTTAATGTAAAATTCGCCTGATTTATTTTGTGCACGCGTAAATTACAGGGTAAGTATTTTAACAAAAAAAGAGCTCGCTGAAATATACGAAATTAACATCGTTTTCGGGATTATGGCCGCAAATATATAATTTTGAGCAGTCTCATATGGTTTGATGATAATAAATTTTCAAAGAGAATTTGCACCGAAATTATCCGTCAAAATACGTTAGCTTATTTCAATGACAGAATTGCATGTTGAATTAAACAAAAACCGAAAGAAATAGGAACGAAACTTTTACAGCCTATTTACTAAAAAATATAACTCAGCACTCACTGCAGTGAGTCAAAGAGGGCGCATTTTTTCGTGGACGAAAACGTGAAGTCACGGACAGACGGACGAACGGACATGACGTGCACAATAGCGCATTTTTTCCATAAATGAGAAAATGTGCTAAAAATAAATTTCACGAGTATATACATAAAACATTAAACAAGCTCATTAAATGTACGACTCTTTCTCAGTATTTCATGCAGAACTGAAAACGCTTTATATATAATCATCAACTCTGTCGGTGCAATTTTTTTCACTGCGAAAGTCAGCAAACCAAGCGCACAAACAACACAGTGGACATATTCATATGATAATGGTGCTCGGTAAACTTACTTCTCTAAAATTTCTGCTAGCGTATTATCGTACAGTGCAATGTCGCTTTGCATTAATCTCAGTGTTTTCCAAAAATATGCTGCACTGTTTTTGTTTGAAACTGAGTACAGTTCGTTTTTATCGATTGAAGTAGAGAATATTAGGAGGATGACTGAAAAGTTTTAAGTGGCTACCGGTGCTTCATTGCAAACTTTTTATTGCTCTGATTGCATATTCATGCATTTCGAAAGTGTCTAACATGCAAGCATTGTCATGTAAAGGAAATCAAGGCTAATGGAGTGACACGCACATCCACAAAGTTAGTACACGAATGAGATCGAAGATGGTCGGTGACCAGAAAATCAATACCGAATTTACTTACTAAATAATCGCGCAGAAATACCTTCGTCTTTCTCAATATAGTTATACGTCTGGTACAACAGGCCATCAATTGAAGATAAAAGTACAATATAAAATTGATGGTTTAAACAATTTAGAATAAAATATTACCATTTTAGAAGCCACTTAATTCGCGAAGAATTCGAATGGGTGACATTAAGAGATCTTTTGATTTCAAAGATCCACTGATGACTCATATAAAGAAGAGGAAAAAAATCCACTGCCTAGTAAGAAGTCCAAACCTCAATTTCAGCGACTTCCAAAATAAATTTATCGTACGAGTGGTTCCGGTATTTGTAGACAGCGACATAACGTGAGCAGATGGGAGGCGATAACTCGTATTCCAGCCACTTGGTGCTTCCCAAGGCCGGAGGACCGCCATAGGTGCCCACCACAGTGAAGGCGCTGAAGTCTCCAGCGGTGGCAGGTTCGTAATTTATTAACAAATTAAAAGGGTTACTTAATTCTGAAACACCCTGTATGAGTCACTGCGAGATCCGTATTTACAATTAATAATTAACTAAGTTATCCTCTCATCATCAAGTTGAACGCATATCTAGCGCATTGATAAATATAGTGATCTACAATTAGTTCAACGATGTTTTCGCCTTAATATCTGCAAATCGAATGTTCATTTAAAGGGCATATTAGTTCCCGATAGTTCTTCTAAAGGTATAGTAGTTCCGATAGTTCTTTTAAAGGGTATAATAATTCCAGATAGTTGTTTTACAAGTTGAACTGGGTTTTACCTGAACATCTACGAATCGAGGAGCGTGCATCGGAAGCAGTGCGAACGGTAGAACGCGGACCTTTTCTACCTGCAGACAACTCGTCAAGTCGATAAGGATCCAAGGCTGATCGTAAGCTACGTTGGTTCGTGAGTGGTAGTATGTCGACATGTTTCCATCGACGACATGTGTCGGGTAACTGGGATAGAAACCAAACAATAACGCCTTATTGAGACTTCATGAGCAATAACACTAAACTATATTTGAGAGAATGTGTACACGGAACAATAAAAAAGCTATGAAAATAATTTTGTTTGAGAACATAGTTGCGATTTGGATGTAGGTAAACAAGAGCCTGAAAATTGGCAAATAACTACAAACATCCAGGAGTAAACAAAATAACAATCATGTAATCAGAGGGTGATAATGAAGTGACGAGGCTAAAAAGATGGTGAGATAAATTAGCGAAATTAAGTCTCATTTGAATGGATGGGGGAGAAATTGGTACGATTTTTCCGGGGATAAAACTGACGCCTGCCCATTGTATTTAATGAAAATGCATGAAGTACATATGTTTGCAGATGAATATATGTGCGGTTGAAATAACTTCCATAAATTGACGAATATTCTGGCCTATTCAACAGATTTTTCAGCGCACAAAATGCGGCAATTACGTCTATGAAAAAGCCATATTTGTCTGATACGGATGGACGTTTGTTTGAACACACTGAAGCATCAGTAAACCAAAAATTTTCCACCGTGTAAATATAATTAAATTGTGAACGAGCAGCTGCACATACTTTATTTATAACTTACTATTTGCCATAATTCGGCGCTGCCTTCACGGGTCTGCCTCGCGCCCGTTCGAAGCTGCTGCGTCTGCTCAGAGGCGCGAAGCTTGCGATGCCAGGGAGAGCGGCGGGCGTCACGGTGGGGTAAACAGTGCACACGCCTCATAACAAAATGTTCAATTATTCTTTCATAATTATAATAACTTTCTTCATAATTTTAGTTAAATTATTCTTTCATTAATAAGATTATGATATTTCCTCAAATAAATGCTCTCGATATTACAGACTAAATCTTCCGATCGTATTTTGTCATTAAGCTTTTGCATATTAAATTATGTTATTATTTTGAAATACGATAGTATTTTATGGAAAATGGTATTAAATTCTCCCCTTACGTAGATACAGTATATAAGAGAAACCAATAAATCTGAATGTATAATACCTTGAAATATTTTGTCAGGCATAGTTTTTCTTATAAATTGAAGCAGCGTTTATTGAAATCTAATCTAAAGGAATATTTTATCCTGAAACTTTGGCACGTTTAACCAAATAAGAAAAATTAGCTGGAAAGTTATTTGTAATCAGGAGACGGGTTTACTTAAGCGAGTTAATTATTTGGATTTACAAGGCAACTTATTTGGTTGAAGGGTTTTGAAAAAATGAAATTTTAGAGCAGTTGTGAGTTACACTATAATAAATTTTCAGCTTCATATCTCATCACAAATTTGAGAGATGAACCATTTACACATTAAAAACATAATTAAACTTCGTTCGCAATGACTGCATAAAGATTTGTGTTTTAGTTACCAGACATTCTACTTCGAATGCAAAATATTTCAACCAAACAAAAAATTTTAAATATCTCCACCCCTCTCTATAAAAACAAGAAGTGAAGTTAATTGAAGAGAAGTGTTGTAAAAATCGTCTTCATCCATTCACACACCGTTTTCGAAGTAGAAGAAGTCGCAGTTGTTTGTGCCGCAGTAAATCCCGCACTTGAGTTCGTCTTCAACACTCACGGTCCTGGACGGACATGAGCTCAACGCGCAATTGGTTCCTTTGCTCTCGGTGATCCAGGGAACAGCGCAAGCCTTGGTCGTGTGGTGAAATAGCAGTGCAAGCTGAACGAACTTCATGGTGAACTTTTACGCAGAATTAAACCAGATCCTGTTGAATGTTCACTTATAGTGAGTAACCGGATGAAGTGTTTTGAGTTTAGTGGATGAATTTTGTGATCTGCACAATCTTCATTCGGTACATAAATAAATATTTGAGTATGTATCTTACGATTTACACCTAATTATTACCTACTTCCATTATCTTTCATTTTACACTTAAGGGACATTGTACATTTTTGCATATTAACCAGAATAAAATATAATTTAGCTGGTGTATTGACTCGCTTAAACAATTTACAGAGAGTAAGTTGCTATGTAAGCATATGGTTTCTGACAGATTGTAAATACAATATAAGTTTAGAATAAACTTTTTGGAAGTTTTTAAAGTTGCGTATTCCAGCGTATCTTGTAAAGTTGCGTATTCCAGCGTATCTTGTAAAGTTGCGTATTCCAGCGTATATTGTAAAGTTGCGTATTCCAGCGTATCTTGTAAAGTTGCGTATTCCTGCGTACCTTGCAAACTTGCGTATTCCAGCGTATCTTGCAAAGGACTCACGACCGGCCGCTGACGAGCGTGGTTCACAAATGGGAATGCTGCGGGTTTGCCCAGTGCCGAAGTTATTGATGAATCGATGCGTCTTTACTTTAGGCACGTTTATGAGGTATAGCCAAGGTGATTACTAGGGAAAACTGAGTTCATAACTGAAATGGATTAATAGCCAGAAATCCATTATAAAAAACAATAGAATCGTGTTCTCAACATCACATTCAAAAGATCAAGCCACGTTTATGTTGTTGAAAACAGCCGAATCATCATTATTCTATTACACATTGCCGTTCAATTTTATGTCAAACCGTAAAATCATTGAGTACAGAGCATAATCTGCTATAAGATTAAATCTAATAAAATTATATCTCTTGAATCAACGTCTTGCTAGCATATTCATTGTAAAGCATAATCGGGTATCACGAGTCCATTTCATGATTACCGCATATTTAATGAAGCACGTTTTGTTGAAATTCAACAACACAGTCTAAGTTACTGGAAAGATTATGAACCGTTAACTGAAATAAGAAAACATATGGTCATAGCTTCAGCGTAAGATAAAGATGTATGCAAATTTTGATCACAAAATCTATAAGGTTTGTAAATGATGGGACACCCATGAGACCAGCTGCCGTTCACCCTCTTGTTGTTTTTAGATAATCCCAGGTTAATGAAGCTTAACGGTTTCGTTATCATGCGTGAGTTTCATATTCATCCTTATGTTTTACGTATGTTACTCGGAGGCATTTCGATTGCTGATACCACAAGCTTGTGATACTCTCTGTTTTTGCATGGTATTTTTGTTTCGTATCTTGAGTATTATCATACCAGCTCCTTTTAATCAATATTTTTTAATGTATTCAGATCAGATCTTTTAGGACAGCTGCAGAGGACTGT
This sequence comes from Hyalella azteca, assembly GCF_000764305.2. NCBI lineage: Eukaryota > Metazoa > Arthropoda > Malacostraca > Amphipoda > Hyalellidae > Hyalella > Hyalella azteca. The sequence goes on from NW_025941084.1 coordinate 60,118, forward strand.
TGAATCATTTTCCTGCTGAGAATTCTGTAGGTTATATAATCTGTTAAACTACTTCTAGCCCTCCAAGAGACATTTATCATTTACTGTCTCTCGGTATTATTTCCCCCAAACTACTTTGTGCGTAGTAGCAAATCTACTTACAAATTAAACTAACATTTGAATTAGTGATTAAATTTTTAGCTCAAATACCTAAAGCAAATCCCAAATTGCGAAGAAATTTTAGTTATTTTCCAAATAATTGAGTCAGTTGTTCGTATATTTCCGTTTACTTTGTGTTTTGACGAGGTAAATACTTGGCTAAATATTAGTAATTGTATTTATATATGTCGTGCCGGAGTGGCGGAATTGCCGATTTTATGGAATTGGCAGCCAGTTTACCGAATCTGAGGAATCAGCATTTCTATACTATAGGAATCTGGGGAGAGGGCAGCCAGCCAAGTTATTTTTAAATATTTAAATATAAAGGAATTTGACCGAACTTGACCTAACCTTTTCTAACTATAACTGTCGATTTATGTTTCAACTCTAATTAACGTCCGATTTTTAGCGCATTTTCTCAATTATGGAAAAAATGCGTTATTGTGCTCGTCATGTCCGTCCGTCCGTGACTGCACGGACGCTCTCTGAGAAACTGCGCTCTCTGTCACTCCGTCTGATGCGCGCATTGAGTACTGAGTTATATTTTTTTAATCAACAACGAACTACTGCTTCAACAGATCCGGCAAATTGGTTGTCGATTCCTTAGAATCGGTAATACCGCGATTTCGGCATGACATATATAATTCATTGCTCCCATTATAAAACAATAAAAGTGTATTCTTAACCTAATGGAGGCACCATTTCAACATGGTTTTACCTATCGGACTAATTGGCTATTTCTCCAGCTCATAATTTCGATGAAGTGCTACCCATGTGGTTTGGGAATGATTATATTCTCAATATCACAATATTTTCCTGGATGCGGATAACTGATAAAACACTTTTCAAATCGATTGCAACAGAACCGGTCGATGCTGAAAGCTGGTGGACTGCGGGAATCCTTCTATTTTAATTAAATATGAATATAATTAGCACATTTTTCACATGTTTGCTCAAGTTAGTGCTTCACATTTTATAATGGACATGAGCTGGAGCAAACAACAGATATTTCCACCTTATTCTCACCAACTTACTTATAATAGATGCATGGTTTAACACGACCCATCAGGGGCTTAAAGTTAATTCAATTTGCGTGCCGGAAAACTAAATTACAAATTGGAGCCCAATTTGCTTTTAGTTCATTTTTAGTTTCAATTGATCATTGAATTCCACTCACATGTCACGTCTTTTAACGCTTCCACGAGAATCCAGGGCAAATGGTTCTCAGAATATTTGATGTCAGAGTAAACATTTCTAAAAAAGTGCATAATGCACTTATGCTGAACACAATTTCGGCCAAAAAAAAAACATATAATATAACTACATACAGTATATAAACACAACGCGCATGTATAAAATACTTTTTCGGGTTGTCGTGTCCCAAAATTATGGCCCTATGAGGCTTCATTATGAGCAGCTTGTTTGAAGCCTTAATTGTCCACACCAAACCCGAGCTCCACCAGTATTGCATAGGCTTATTTTTCAAATTGAAATATTGTTTATCCTTAATTATTTCTTTTTAATTTATTAATTTTTGATACCAAAGTAAAGAGTTGATGATACCAAAGTAAATAATAGTGTGCTTGTATCATAATTTATATATTAAATTATATCAATCATTATAATGTTTCGTGGGAAAAATAACAATGATATTTTTATCCTGATATTTCAAGTCTGTCCACACGAATAATAATCATTTTAGTATAGTGTTCTAATTTTTGACGTTCCTATGTGATTACAAAGTTTCCTGTCCCAAATTTATTGATATGTTTTTACATGATGTTTTAGGATAGCAACAGCCCCGGGCCTGCTAATTAAACATAAATTCACCCGCAGCAGAGTGAATGTTGACCCCCAATTTCGTTGAGGTGACACTGATTGTTTTCACTACTATTTATTAATTAGCCCGTACCGATAGTAAACGCATCGTGAGTATCTGCTATAGATTAATATACAGATATATATAAGTTTTGTAAACGGAAAAATATAGTTTCGTTCGCGTGGAGCAGGAATATATAGAACAATGATCCGTAATCGCCTACAAATTGATTGAAAAAACATAATTACGATTTACTAATCATTCCAAAAAAACTAATTACCAGAAAATCCTAAATTTTAAACAATCTTGAGACCCTCTACTTGATGGTTGCCGTCCATCAGTACATCCAGAATGCGGATGAAGCTATATATATTTCGACTAGAATTATAGAAATGCGTTCCCCTTCTCGCTAATTGGTGTATTTTCAGCATCTACTTAATTAGCTTTGTCAAAAGTCCAGTTCTCAGATATCCAGGAGACGAATCATGAATATTACAAGAATCGGAGACCGGTCAAACTTTGTTTATTCTTCAACGCAGATACTACTATGCTATACCAAGTGCGGGGGCAAATATTGTCAAATCGACCCTCATGGGGATTTTTCCGGTTAAAACAGAAATTTTCAGCTTTTCTCTAAGACAAAAGCTCAGGATTGCATCTGTTAATCCACTTGTGTTCTTGCCGTGGAGGTACGTTATAATCGATAGCTCTGTGATTATATTTGTGTTTGTTCAATTTTAGAAGTGAATAGTTTCGTGTTATTGATTATTTGTGCGTGTTAATTTGTTTGTTTATTATATATTTATTCTCTAGTTAGTTATTTCATGCGTTACTTTTGTTCTATTCCAGGAAGGCCTCGATGTTTGAACTCCATATTTGGACTTGATTATTTAACTTTGAAGTGAAGTGAAAGTGATTGAAACGCACGGTTAAAGTCAAGTTAAAGTCAGGTTAGGATTAGGGTGTTAGGTTTGTTGTGTTTTGTTTCTATTTAGTCATTTTTAATTATATTTACTTGAAACTGTTTATTCATTGAAGAAAATCCTTGGTCTTAAGAAGTCAATTAAAGTCTTGCAGAACGATCACGTGCTATGTGTCGGGGAGACGCGAGTTTGATAAGAGATAGTCCCCCAACACCTTTATAAAAATAAAATTTCAAGTTTAGGTCCGAGACCGACCATCCCTTCACAATATTGCAATAGCTAACTATTCTCCATCGAAAAATAAATTTACGGTTTATTTAAAACCCCGACACGACAGGTATTACAAATACGCGCTTGAGCAGCCCATTTTTGCGGCTTCAGGTGTAGTGATTCGCACTAGTATTTCTCTTGAATGTCATAGTTAATTTTATTTAGCCTTCAAACTCGTGATTATCGACCTCTGTAACAATATCATACTTAATTATCTTGATCTCGATTCCGTATTTCGGATTTCATCAATTTCACTTTAAACCATTATAAAATATACAGTAGTTAATCATCAATTTTCGAGCACGAATAACACTCGTGTAATTACGAAATGATGAAGTTTAGTATATGTCGAAAATATTTTATGTTAAATCGTACCAAAAAATAATGTGAAAATTTCGTAAGAACGCCAGTGCAGAACCATCTCCCAATCGGGCATTGATTAGCTAAGTCATTTTCTAGACGGCGCCGTGGGGTTAACATCTATGCTAAGGGGTAAGCTGCTAAATTTTCACTAGAATTCAATTCCTATTAGGTAACGGATTATTCAGTGTAGCTGTCATAATTGAGTTATTAATTGTGTTTTGTATTCTTCAATATTATTTCATTGTGTTCTTGTCAAGTCGATTCTAACGGCCATCACTGATACAGGTGTTCTTCGGTCGGCGTCTTCGTTCTTCAACCCCAATAAACTATCTGAGCTTCGCAGTCTTTATTACAACCCCACTAGACGTGACAATTAATTAATTAGACAAGAGGCAAGGTTGCTGCAAAATCTTACTCAAACCCCAAGTTACCCAGCCAAAACCACCCTCTCCCTCACATGGCACACACATAAATGCACTAACTTTTACATATATAAAGTATACAAAACGTAGGTATGAACAACAATTTATATCCAAATAGAAATATACAAGTAGAAATATGAACAATTTGATCAGATTAGAAAAAAATATCTATCCTTCAGTACTCATCTCAAAAAAGTGCACTGACCAATAATTGTACTTTTATGTAACACGTGCCATTAATTAAGAAAGCGTCCCAGAGACAAGCAGTTGTGCCTCATTTATACCGATCGAATGGGAATATGCTTATCTCGAACTCCCACTGAGAAATGTATCATAACATCAACTTACTTTAAATGCAGGCACTCTGTACCTCCGATGTGTTGTGCAAATCTTCATTTGCATCCGAGTTGATGAGTGGTTTGGATGGTCCACAGAGCTTCATTAAATTTGTTCACATTGGATGATTCAATCGTTGCTTTATTTTAGTAAAATATTACTGGAAGCCAGTTGCACTAAGCTAAAGCGTAGCCTTGCCTAACAATAGCTATATAACCGTTTTTTTCAGATATAATCGGCTGCTATCCTTGATTCGAAAATACTCGAATACACGTGTAAACCACAAATCGCGTAATTCCCAGAAATTCACGGAATCTTCTGGCAAAATTGTACATCAAAACTTGCGTCTAGGGTTACGCTAATTGGTAGCATTCTGTTAAAGTTTTCTTGACGAGCAAATTATCTTTTCAAATAATAAACAAGTTTCCAAATAAAATCTCTGATGTCTCTTATGGATGTGACAAAAATTCGTACTCGTGGTCAAAAATGAATTCCATTTGAATTTACAAGAAATTTAACTTCAAATTTGACCTAAAGATCCTGAACGAAGATGAAATGATAGCCATAGAATTCGAAAATAGCTAGGCTATTATAATTTGAAAGTATTCATTAGAGTTATTTTTGACGTGGATGAACTCCCGACTTGCTACCAGTTACGATTCAATTTCTACCAATATCTGATAGAGCATAACTCCATCAGTTGGTTAGTTATAGGAGAGGACTGCCAGAGCTTCATTGTACAGTCAACATTCAGTATCCGGTTACTTATTATACGAAACTTTAAGGTGAGCTTTTTTTAACGAGATTTCGGCAAAACAGTTAAATGAGTCTCATGTTAAAAATACGATAATTTAATTTCAAAATGTTTTATTCAATTTTTTTGCAACAGATAATGGCTATCAGAGATCTGAAAGCTACCGCTTTTTGTTTAATATATGAAATCCTCATTAATAGATGTTTATAATTCACTTAGAATATAATGTGTAAAGTGCAATATCGTTGGTATATACTATTATTCACTTCCATTGTGAGTGCTCACGGTCAATGCTCAGTAACTTTTAATGCAAAATATGTTTGATTTATTTTGTGCACGCGTAAATTACATGGTAAGTATTTGAACAAAAATAGAGCTCGCTAAAATATACGAAATTAACATCGTTTTCGGGATTATGGCCGCAAATATATAATTTTGAGCAGTCTCATACGGTTTGATGATAATAAATTTTCAAAAAGAATTTGCACCGAAATTATCCGTCAAAACACGTTAGCTTATTTCAATGACAGAATTGCATGTCGAATTGAACAAAAACCGAGAGAAATAGGAACGAAACCTTTAGAGCCTATTTACTAAAAAATATAACTCAGTACTCACTGCAGTGAGTCACAGAGAGCGCATTTTTTCGTGGACGAAAACGTGAAGTCACGGACGGACGGACGAACGGACATGACGAGCACAATAGCGCATTTTTTCCATAAATGAGAAAATGTGCTAGAAATAAATTTCACGAGCATGTATGTAAAACATTAAACAAGCTCAGTAAATGTATGACTTGTTCTCAGTATTTAATGCAGAACTGAAAACGCTTTATATATAATCATCAAATCTGTGTGTGCAATTTATTTCACTGCGAAAGTCAGCAAACCAAGCGCAAAAACAACACAGTGGACATATTCATATGATAATGGTGCTCGGTAAACTTACTTCTCTAAAATTTCTGCTGGCGTATTATCGTAAAGTGCAATGTCGCTCTGCATTAATCTCAGTGTTTCCCAAAAATGCACTGTTTTTGTTTGAAACTGAGTACAGTTCATTTTTATCGATTGAAGTAGAGAAAATTAGGAGGATGACTGAAAAGTTTTAAGTAGCTACCAGTGCCTCACTGCAAACTTTTTATTGCTCTGATTGTATATTCGTGCATTTCGAAAGTGTCTAACATGCAAGCATTGTCGTGTTAAGGAAATCAAGGCTAATGGAGTGACATGAACATCCACAATGTTAGTAAACGAATGAGATCAAAGATGGTCGGTGACCAGAAAATTAATGCCGATATTACTTACTAAATAATCGCGCAGAAATACCTTCGTCTTTCTCAATATAGATATACTTTTGGTACAACAAGCCATAAGTTGAAAATAAAAGTAAAATATAAAATTGATGGTTTAAACAATTTAGATGAAAATATTACCATTTTCGATGCTACTTAATTCGCGAAGAATTCGAATGGGTGACATTAAGAAATCTTTCGAAGTTCAAAGATCCGCTGATGACCCATTTAAAGAAGAGGGGGAAAAATTCCACTGCCTAGTAAGAAGTCCAAACCTCAATCTCAGCGACTTCCAAAATAAATTTATCGTACGAGTGGTTCCGGTATTTGTAGACAGCGACATAACGTGAGCAGATGATTATAGAAATATTTATACGGTTAAAAACTTATTCGTAAATTGACGTTTACGTATTCTGGCCTACTCAACCGATTTTTCAGAGCACAAATTCGGCAATTACGTCTATGAAAAAGCCATATACTGTATGTGTGATACGAATGGACATTTATATGGACATTTTAACACACTGAAGCTTGAATAGACCGAAAATTTCCCACCGTGTAAATAGAATCAAATTGTAAACGAGCAGCCGCAAATACTTTAATTATAACTTACTATTTGGCATAATTCGGCGCTGCCTTCACGGGTCTGCCTCGCGCCCGTTCGAAGCTGCCGCGTCTGCTCAGAGGCGCGAAGCTTGCGATGCGCGCGCCTGGGACGGAGGCGGGCATCACGGTGGGGTAAACAGTGCACACGCCTGAGATCAAAATGTTATATTATTATTTCATTAATAAATTATTCTTTCATAATTATAATAATTTTCTTCATAATTTTCGTTGAATTATTCTTTCATTTATAAGATTCTGACATAACCTCAAATAAATGATATCGATATTAGAGACGAAGTCTTTCGATTGTGTTTTGTCATAAGGCTTTTGCACATGAAATTATGATATTATTTTCAGTTATGATAATATTTTATGGAAAACGGTATTAAATTCTACATAAGAAAAAAACAATAAATCTGAATGCGTAATACCTTGAAATAATTTGTCACACACAATTTTTATATAAATTGTAGCAATGTTCAATTTAATCACATCTGAATATTTTATTACGGTTTAACGGTTGACACCAGGGGCATGCGTTTCAACTCACACCCGGTTCGGTTAGAAATTGAAAGAAACGGTACAGTTTTTAATTGTGTGAAATATTTTAATGAATTACCTGATGATTTTAAAATTGATTATTCTAAATTCAGTTTGAAGGCTAAATTCCGCGATTTTATTCTTACTCGTTATTAATTTGACTCTGCATGATTAGTTTCGTAAGATTTTTGGTAATTGCCTTTTCTCAATAATATTTTTGAAAAATAATATGGTGTATGACAACATTGTTTCGCCTTTCGTCTTAGTTGTATTTAATTTTTTTAGGTAGGGTTGTTATTGCCTTTGTTGAATATCATTTTTAGTCACCATGTTAGTTATTCTTATATCAGTTTTACTAAAGGTTAGTTTTTATCAGGGTGTTTTCAATTTAGTCACTTTCAGTTCCCTTTTGTCTTATCCCATCGTCATTATATGTAATTGTTTTTCGATTGTAATATCGCTAATGTCGCCTGTGAAGCTTTTTAGCTTATATGGGCATTCGCATGGAAGCATTTTGTATTCTTTTTCTCCAAATTTTTGTCCTTCTCTTGTTATGATTTTTTTTGTATGCTCCTGTGTGAATAAAGAATAAAGAACGAATATTTTGTCCTGGAACCGTGGCTGGATTAAACAGATTAGGAAAATTACCGAGATAATTATTTGGATTTACAAGACGACTTATTTGGTTGATGGGTTTGAAAAAACGCAATTTTCGAGAAGTTGTGAGTTAATATAATAAATGTTCAGCATCAGATCATGTCACATATATGACAGATAGACCCATTTCCTTTGACAGATAAACCCAAGATAACACAGACAGATAAACCTTTTTATAAACCCATTTTAAAACTGACTTCCTTATGACGGAAAAGCCCAAGTATTTTCCTTTGAATGCGAAATATTTTAACCATAGGTAAAAATTAAAACATCTCCCCTCCCACTATAAAAAAATCGTCTTCATCCATTCACACACCGTTTTCGAGGTAGAAGAAATCGCAGTTCTTTATGCCGCAGTAAATCCCGCACTTGAGTTCGTCTTCAACACTCACGGTCCTGGACGGACATGAGCTCAACGCGCAATTGGTTCCTTTGCTCTCGGTGATCCAGGGAACAGCGCAAGCCTTGGTCGTGTGGTGGAACTTTTAAACAATAACTTAACCTAAATAACGCTAACAGATTTTATCCACTCTAAATATGTGCTTTGACGAGAGTGGATGTGCAGTGCTGATGTGAGATGTACAGTGACGTTGAATTTAGTATTAAGCAATATCAGGTATGAGGCTTTCAGTAAAGCATGTCCGTGACTTTTGGTCTGACTAACGTTGGTGTATCGCGTGCAAATCGAGGTCATTACCAGTAATTCGGATCCAAGAATTTTTCGTCATGCTTAGCGAAAGCTGATTTATTTCTGTGATATAGAGAGCTGCAGTGCCGACCGATACGAGCAATCAGAGTAGAGCTGAGTACGAAGGTTGGCCGCTAAATTACTGTGTTTAGGATAATTATGACAGAATTCAGTTCATGTAACGGGAGATCGACTAGTAAATTTAGAAATTATGTTTGTTATCATGCTCTTTAATAGCATTTTTAAGTTTTCACTTCTCATTTTGTTTGGAGACGTCTAAATTTTATAGTTATTGGCGAAATAGTTTGTTCAACGAAATAGCTTGCATTTCTCATCTTCGCGTTCATGATGATTTCGCGTTGCAAAAATCATCTTCGCGTTAAATTCTTGCACTAATATGTTCGTATTTCATATTAATTGGAAGGAATATTTAACAAGATTGTTCATTCGAAGCCCATAAAAATAGAAGCCACGATATATACTGCGGTACGGTCTCCATAAAATTCTCTACCGCCATTTATACTTATTGATTTGCACGCTAAATTTAAAACTGACTTGGTCTCTATCGTCGCCTCATAAATAAGGAAGAAGATTCTGGCCCAATGATCGAGTCACGCTTGTCTATAGCTCTATACGATGGGCAGCTCGCTCACATGAATAGGCTCAGTGTGTCAAATGAAGCCGCTACAATAGCTGTGAACTTGTCAGATAAAAAAATTACCATTAATTACATTCAAAATCAATGTATTTCTTTAAATAATTCGATCATTCACGTTGAATGAGAGTAAGCAATTAGAAATTTAAAACAATTAGCACAATTGTTTAATAACTCAAAAATTATTTTTAACACAAATATAACCCAGGAGCAGCTGAGAAAAAATTTATCCGAGCTCTAAAAATCTACGAAAATGATCATGAGAACAGTTTTTTTCAATTAGGTTCATCTTACATAGGTCATAACATTGCAAACCAACCATTGTGTGAGCCAAATTGGTAATAGAAAATATTGTCACAAATAATTAGTATTAAACAACTAATCTTCAATTACAACACTATTGTACCTTTCGAACGAGCCAATTTATCAGGTTATTCACAGTTCATTACGTTTTTGAACAAGTTCCTCAATAATTGAAAAAATATCTTTGATAGGAATTGTTTGTAGCTAGGGAAGGCGGAATGTTCTTCTCCGGCGTGCTCTGCTTGGCCAGTTTGGCGAGCAGTTTTAGCGCAGTTCAGGCGAGCGCAATGACGCTCTTCACCGACGTAAAGATCGCACAGGCTTGGATCACGTATTACTTAAAGGCACCTAGCGCATGTAAGCCCTTTCATTTTTTGGTTTATTCTCTATAATGTATTCAGCTATTTTGTCTCTGTAAAGGAAACGTATAAGGTCAGAAACTTCATTACTAAATTTTCTAAGCATTATTATGATCAGATGGACTAAGCTTACGTTAAATTAAACTAATGTTCTTAATTTTTTTGCTACATAACCATTATCCGTGCTAGACTGTAGCTTGAAAAACAGGAAAAGATTTCATTCTCAATAATGTTCAACCGAAAGCAGTGAATATTATGAAATAACTGTCTATATTTCACTTCTGCGTTTTATCTACACGTTTTTCTCACACATTATTATATTATTGAGTGAACGCTGCTATTTGAATACAAGCTGTAAATTGAAAGTTGTCTCTAAATTTCAACAAAATATACGCCCGAGATATATTTTAACGATATTGGACCTGGAATTTAAAAAACGACATTCAAATTGTTTTACGACTTTTTTGGTAACTTGAATTCACGACTGAAGAATACAATTAACATGGTGGTTCACAAACTAACGTAATTTAGAATTTAAAAATACCTTTATTTTATCCATTGATTTCGTTTTTAATCACTACTAAAATACATGACTTGGAGTTCGTATCTTGGGGGCTATACTGGGATCAGCTTAGATCTGAATAATGTTTTATTATTTAGTTTAGGCTCTATCGTTTGCTGTACCTGATATGAGCGGCATCAAAGCTGCTGACAACCAAGGTTTTGCAGCGGCGAAAAGCTTAAATAAATAAAACGAGCTCGCTTCAGTTCAAATTGAAAATTCGCCAGAAACTGAATACAATATTTTCTCTGATTGGCTGGAGAATGACATATTATTTTTTTTCATTTTGTATAAACTCTACTTTCGATTCAGCCATCAAAATGACTGAGCGAATCCACTATAAAGTGCAGAAATATCCTATACACAATTGATTTGATAATATCACTTCACGGCCAGTCCTGAACACCAGCATTAGAGAATTTTTAATAAATTTATAAAGCGCCCTTTACACTACTGCTTAAGAATATATTTGATTCTTCCAAGCGTTCCCGAAGACACATCAGAGAAAATAAAAGAAAATAAATAAATAAATGAATAAAAGAAAAAGAAATAGCCCCCACATCAGAGAAAATAAAATAAAACAAATTAACCAGGTGGCTAATTTGATCAGTAGTCAACATTATTTCTTGCTCTCTCCATATGAACAAGCGAATTATCCAGCTGTTTGTGGTTACTGCCTCAGGCGTGTGCCGGAATCGGTGCTTCGTGGACACGCGGTGCCTGGCGGTGTCCATCACTCAGGCGGCCTCCGTGTCCAAGTGTTACTTCAGCAGCAGCGCCTCGGTGCTCACCAACTTACTCATCACGGACTCGGCTTTCATCACATTCATGAAGAATAAAGGTATTTCAAATTTCTTATATAATTCTCATGAATCACTTTCTCAAACAAATTGCATATGTTTCGTAACGTTTCAAGTTAGGCAAGATTGAATACAGTATAAAGCGCGTAAAATTCAACAGACCGAATATAATGTGGATAATTTACGAAACATATCATAAATTTAAAAGTAATTAATTTCATTCAAGACTTTATGATTACACACAAAAAGGAACTCTGAACAGCGGACATATATTAACTCTCGCTATCAATTGTGTGTACCTAAAATAAACGAATAAACACTTGCTAATTATGATAATGTATTGGAGCGTAGGATATTACAGTTGAAATGACAATCTATATATCAATTATTTTTACTCACCTCTTGCCTTCAGTATGCAAGCCCGGCTTCGAAGTGGTGGGCAGCTTCTGCTACTTCTTCTCTACCAGTCCTGCTGATTTTCCTACGGCAAAAAGCTCGTGCCCAGTGGGTAGCGTGCTCGCCTACCCGTCCTCTGCTGCCCAACAAGCTGATCTTGCGGCCTACATCTTTGGCAGTGAGACTTGCTTTGCGTTTAAACCAAAGAAGTTTCACGGCATTTGAACGTTCGGGAATTTGTTGAATTTTCCACCCTAAAGGTTTCTCATAGAGCTCGCTCGTTTTTGGGTTCAGTGCCATATGATGCAAGAGCTGAAACCGAGGTCTTGGAGCACTACATGTAACACATACCAAATAGTTGGAGAGAAATATTTCACTCGGTGATGTATGTGCGTAGTACTGTTGCGTATCCAAGCAGTTGCTCGTAGCCAGAACTGTTCTCTGACTGTTATTCAACTTTCTTGGCGCGGTCGTGTCTCAAACTTTTGACTGTCTGGATACGGTTACGTTCATTTGGAGCATGCATGGCAGATGTGAAGACGTTTGCTAGATTAGAGCATGGTGCATGCTCATGTTTCTGGCATAGACGCATAAACTTGAGTTCAAAACATATTACCACAAAAATTTTTACTAAATAACATATGTGTAGGGGCTTTATTACTCAAAAGTGATGCCAGTCTATAAACAAAACATTATTCAATGACAAAGCTCTCGTGGAAAAGCTGAGACTTGATGATAACAAAACATATAATATTTTGCAAATAACACAAGGTATATATTATATGATACCAACCATAATAGTGTCTCGTATATACAACCGACAATAATTTTTCTAACCAAATATATCAAGGATATCTTTACGAATTGAATCCAATCTAATATTGAATTCTAATATCCGATGGACGTTTGGTATCAGTAAGTTCCCTCACCTAAATTTAGTAACGTACAGTATGTTGAAGATTTGATAACGTATATTGATAATTTATTAACACATGTTGATGAGATGGTGTTTTAATCCACAGAGAATGCAGGGTCATGGGGCTGGTACGTGGATCTGACTCTGTCCGGAGGCAAGTGGCTCTGGAGCGACGGTACAGTAACAACAGCCCAGGGCTTATATAACAACACCAGAGACTCCTGTGCCAGAGTGTATGTGTACGCCAGTAACATACACGCGCTTCGACCAGAAGACATAACGTGTTCCACTCCTTTTGCTTACATTTGCCAGTACCGATTTTAAATGCTCCGTAGGAATCAGCCAGAGCAAGCATTTCGAACAAAAAAAAAAGGTTTCGTTCGTTTAGTTTTAACTTATCCCATGACCTTATGACATGATCGTTTAGTTTTAACTTATCCCATTTAACTTCAAATCCCCTGTCGATCATTTCGTCACAAACAAATTAAATTAATCATAATGTTTTATTCATTTTAAAAATCACAATCATCAAAAAATCATAAGCATCACATTAGCTTTTGACTCCCATTGAACGACTGCCGAGCACCAGTAACTTCGGAATACGCAGATAACCAACAAGCTTTTATTTACTTTCCTGGAGCTGATTTGTCTCCTTGATGATTTGGAAGGCGGTCTTCAAGAACGCGGTCTTCAAGAACGAATGAGGCGGTCTTCAAGAACGAGCTTTAGAGGACTGACTTTCACAACAGCCGCCTCTCAGCTTCAATAAGGTCATGCCTTTCCTTCTCTCTAGAAGGTAATGAAAGAAATTAGTTGAGCGAAGAACATCAATCTACACCGTCGATGATTGTTCTTGTTAGTGCGTTTCAGCAATTGTCGACTAACATTTACATGCTTGGCGAACATACAAAAACAGCCGTGATAACTCCACGATCAAACGCTTACAAAGAAATACCACATATCCAGAATACCTGTCGGGCATTCATAATGGAGGAACCATAATTTATTTGTGAAGCATTTCAAGAATTTATTTTGATTTCAAGATAGCTTATATTTAAACAGTGACTGATAGTTATGTTTTCAAGGGTGGCATTATTATCATTTTCATCCCCCTGATGAAGACATTATTATCTTCATACAACAAATTGCTGATTTCATCATAAACTGGCAGTGAGTGTCATCTTTACTCTGCATATTGGCGATCCCAACTTCGTTTAGAGAAATAGGGGTACGGTCTGATCGATGATCTCTGGCTTAATATTCTGGTTTATGTCTGATAGTGGTGAAATTGCACGAGCAAAGGTTTAACTTCATCAGGAATAATTTAATCCTGTTTGGTTTTTGCCTTGTAGCTAAGGAAAATTAATATTATTTTGGTTATTACTTTTTGGTCTTATTTGGGAACTTATCCGATTAAGGAAATATTCCAGCAGCCATGCTTCAATTAAAAAAAAACATCAGATTCCAACACAGAAATTTTTGATTGCCTTCACAAAATCAGCCATACACCTTCCTTTTTTTCCATCAGTATTTTTAAACTAAGCAGTTACTTACATTTACCCAAGTAATTTGAAATTGCAACAAACCAAGTCTATATATGTAGCCGTATTTTCTTCCAATTTGTCCTTCTGAAATACTGCCTCTAACGGCCAATTCGCATGCAGAAAATGGATTTTCGACTCTTGTGCACCATCACATGAACCTGGAATTTAAACTGAGAACTTGACACTATTATTCATTAAATAATCGTGAAAGTTTGCCGTTTTGTGTGTATTCGTTTGCTTGAATGTTGGTTTGATGTCTTGCTCCTGAAATATATATACCGAGAGCTGTCTAAGCGCGTATCTTTAATACCTATCCACCGATTTGTAACCTGGGGAAATTAACACATAACAAATAATCAGGGAATACAACGAGATTTAAAAAAACATCTCCATGGCCAGATCCCGAAAAAAGAGTAATGAATCAATCATTCGGCATTAATAGGTCACATAAAAGAGGATTGAATACCAAAAATGAATGAACAAAATATAACAAAATTACTAATTTTAACAGGGAAAATATGAAAAATTTGTTCAGATTGGAAAAAATATCTATCCTTCAGTACTCAATATCTATCCTTCAGTACTCATCTCAAAAAGTGCACTGGCTTAATAGTGGTACTTCCATTGACCACGCCATGCAGAGTGCCATTAATTAAGAAAACCTCCCAGAGACGAGCAGTTGTATCTTATTTAAACCGGTCGACTGGGAACTTACTTTCACGAACTTCCAGGTAGAAATGCATCATAACTTACTTAAACTTACTTAAAGTGCAGGCGCTCTTTATCTCCGATGAGTTCTGCAACTCTTCATTTGCATCCGAGTTGATGAGTGGTTTGGATAATCCATAGAGCTACATTAAATTTGTTCGCATTGGATAATTCTATCGTGGCTTTATTATAGTAAAATATTACTGGAAGCCAGTTGCACTAAGCTAAAGGGTAGCATTGCCTAACAATAGCTTTATAACCGTTTTTTTCAGATATAATTCGGATGCTTTCTTTGATATGAAAATGCACGAATACACGTGGAACCCACAAAATCAATCAATTAATTTAATTAACCCCCGTAATTCCCAAAAAAAGTACGTAATCTTCTGGCAAAATTGTACATCAAAATTTGCGTTTATGGTTAACGCTAATTGGTAGCATTCAGTTACAGTTCTTTTTGACGAGCAGATTATCTTTTCTAGTAATATACAAGTTTCAAAATAAAATCTCTGTTGTCTCTCATGGATGTGACAAAAATTCGTACTAGTGGTTAAAAATGAATTCCATGTGAATTTACAAGAAAATTAACTTCAAATTTGACCTAAAGATCCTGGACTGTTGGAAGTAACTGCATTACGAAGATGCAATGATACCCATATAAATCGGAAATAGCTGGGCTATTATAAATTGAAAGTCTTCATGAGCATTGTTTTTGACGTGGATGAATTCCTGACTTGCTATCAGTTACGATTTGATTTCTACCAATATCTGATAAAAGGAGAGGTCTGCCAGAGCTTTATCGTACAGTCAACATTCAGTATTCGGTTATTTATTATATGAAACTTTAAAGTGAGCTTTTTTAACGAGATTTCGGCAAAACAGTTAAATGAGTCTCATGTTAAAAATACGATATTTTAATTTCAAAATGTTTTACTTTATTTTTTGCAACAGATAATGGCGAAAAGAGATCTGAAAGCTATATACCGTTTTTTATTTAATTAGTGAAATCCCCATTTAATAGATTTCACTTAGAATATTTTACTTATTTATATTTCACTTAGAATATTTCATTATTGTAAAGTGTAATATCGTTGGTATATACTATTATTCACTTCCATTGTGAGTGCTCACGGTCAATGCTTATTAACTTTTAATGCAAAATTCGCCTGATTTATTTTGTGCACGCGTAAATTACAGGGTAAGTATTTGAACAAAGAAAGAGCTCGCTAAAATATACGAAATTAACATCGTTTTCGGGATTATGGCCGCAAATATATAATTTTGAGCAGTCTCATATGGTTTGATGATAATAAATTTTCAAAGAGAATTTGCACCGAAATTATCCGCCAAAACACGTTAGCTTTTTTCAATGATGGAATCGCATGTCGAATTATACAAAAAACCGAGAGAAATAGGAACGAAACCTTTACAGCCTATTTACTAAAAAGTATAACTCAGTATTCACTGCAGTGGGTGTCAGAGAGCGTATTTTCTCGTGGACGAAAAAGTAAAGTCACGGACGGACAGACAGACAGACGGACGGACGGACGGATATGACGAGCACAATAGCTCATTTTTTCCA
Organism: Hyalella azteca; assembly: GCF_000764305.2. Classification (NCBI taxonomy): domain Eukaryota; kingdom Metazoa; phylum Arthropoda; class Malacostraca; order Amphipoda; family Hyalellidae; genus Hyalella; species Hyalella azteca. The sequence continues at coordinate 76,750 of NW_025941084.1, forward strand.
TAAATGAGAAAATGTGCTAGAAGTAAATTACACGAGCATGTATGTAAAACATTAAACAAGCTCAGTAAATGTATGGCTTGTCCTCAGTATTTCATGCAGAACTGAAAACGCTTTATACATAATCATCCACTCTGTCGGTGCAATTTTTAGCCCATTTTCTCATTTATGGAAAAAAATGCACTATTGTGCTCGCCATGTCCGTCCGTCCGTTTGTCTGTCTGTCTGTCCGTGACCAAGTTTTCGTCGACGAGAAAATGCGCTCTCTGTCACTCACTGCTATGGGGACTGAGTTATAATTTTTTTTCACTGCGAAAGTCAGCAAACCAAGCGCAAAAACAACACAGTGGACATATTCATATGATAGTGGTGGTCAATCGGTAAACTTACTTCTCTAAAATTTCTGCTAGCGTATTATCGTAAAGTGCAATGTCGCTCTGCATTAATCTCAGTGTTTTTTTCAAAAATGCACTGTTTTTGTTTGAAACTGAGTACAGTTCATTTTTATCGATTGAAGTAGAGAATATTAGGAGGATGACGGAAAAGTTTTAAGAGGCTACCAGTGCTTCATTGCAAACTTTTTATTGCTCTGATTGTATATTCGTGCATTTCGAAAGTGTCTAACATGCAAGCACGGTCGTGTAAAGGAAATCAAGGCTAATGGAGCGACATGCACATACACAATGTTAGTAAACGAATGAGATCAAAGATGGTCGGTGACCAAAAAATTAATACCGAAATTATTTACTAAATAATCGCGGAGAAATACCGTCGTCTTTCTCGCTATGGATATACTTTTGGTACAACAAGCCATCAGTTGAAGATAAAAGTACAATATAAGATTGATAGTTTAAACAATTTAGATGAAAATATTACCATTTTCGATGCCACTTAATTCGCAAAAAATTCGAATTGGTGATATTAAGAGATCTTTCGATTTCAAAGATCCGCTGATGACTCATTTAAAGAAGAGGGGAAAAAATTCCACTGCCTAGTAAGAAGTCCAAACCTCAATCTCAGCGACTTCCAAAATAAATTTATCGTACGAGTGGTTCAGGTATTTGTAGACAGCGACATAACGTGAGCAGATGGGAGGCGATAACTCGTATTCCAGCCACTTGGTGCTTCCAACGGCCGGAGGACCGCCATAGGTGCCCACCACAGTGAAGGCGCTGAAGTCTCCAGCGGTGGCAGGTTCGTCGATGCCAACCAGAACCTATAGGAGCGTGGCATGGAACGTTTACATTCTGACAATGATTATGCAACATACTCTAGAAACGTATCAATATTTCAGGAGATATAAACATAATCGAGAAGCGTTAATAACATTTAGGTTTTTTATAGTTAAATCGTTAAATAGTTTTCTATATCATTTGGAAATAATTTGTACAAATTAGGTATAAGAGTTTGCCTAGTTACCTGAAGTCCAAAAATTTTTTTCTTTCGTCATCCTACAAAAAATATTTTTTCTATCGTGAAAGCGTTACGCCATACCTAAAATTGACTGTTTAGTGAAACATTTTAGTATATTTTTGAAAGGAGTTTCACGAATCAAAATCAATTCAACTATCTATAATGAATATAATCCCAGCCCTAATATAACTTGCCAGCGTACATATATGAGTCACTGCGGGATCCGTATCTACAATTAATGTATAACTAAGTTATCCTCTCATCATCAAGTTGAACACATATATAGCGCATTGATAAATATAATGATCTACAATTATTAGTTCAACGATGTTTTCGCCTCAATATCTGCAAATCGAATGTTCATTTAAAGGGCATATTAGTTCCCGATAGTTCTTCTAAAGGTATAGTAGTTCCGATAGTTCTTTTAAAGGGTATAATAATTCCCGATAGTTATTTTACAAGTTGAACTGGGTTTTACCTGAACATCTACGAATCGAGGAGCGTGCATCGGAAGCAGTGCGAACGGTAGAACGCGGACCTTTTCTACCTGAAGACAACTCGTCAAGTCGATAAGAATCCAAGGCTGGTCGTAAGCTACGTTGGTGCGTGAGTGGTAGTATGTCGACATGTTTCCATCGACGATATTTGTCGGGTAACTGTGAGAGAAACCAAATAATAACGCATTATTACGACTTTAGGGGCAATAACACTAAACAATATTTGAGAGTATGTGCATAAAAAACAATAAAAAACTATGAAAATAATTTTGTTTTAGAGCATAGTTGCGATTTGAAGGTAGGAAAACAGAGCCTGAAAATTGGCAAATAACTTAACAATAACTTCAAACATCCAGAAGTTGCCAAATTTCCAATCATGTAGTCAGGGAGTACTCATGAAATGACGAGGATAAAAAGATGGTGAGATATATGAGCGAAATTAAGTCTCATTTGAATGGATGGCAGAGACATTGGTACGATTTTTCCGGGGATAAAACCGATGCCTGCCCATTGTATTTAATGAAAGTTCATAGAAGTAAATATATTTATAGAAATATTTATACGGTTAAAAACTTATTCGTAAATTGACGTTTACGTATTCTGGCCTACTCAACCGATTTTTCAGAGCACAAATTCGGCAATTACGTCTATGAAAAAGCCATATATGTGTGATACGAATGGACATTTATATGGACATTTTAACACACTGAATATGGACATTTTAACACACTGAAGCATGAATAGACCAAAAATTTTCCACCATGTTTATATAATCAAATTGTGAATGAGCAGCTGCACATACTTTATTTATAACTTACTATTTGCCATAATTCGGCGCTGCCTTCACGGGTCTGCCTCGCGCCCGTTCGAAGCTGCCGCTCCCGCCCAGAGGCGCGAAGCTTGCGATGCCTGAGACAGCGGCGGGCAGCACGGTGGGGTAAACGGTGCACACGCCTGAGAACAAAATGTTTTATTATTCTTTCATTAATAAATTGTTCTTTCATAAGTATAATAATTTTCATCATAATTTTCGTTAAATTATTCTTTCATTAATAAGATTATGATATTTCCTCAAATAAAAGCTCTCGATATTAGACATAAAGTCTTCCCATCGTGTGTTGTCATTAGGCTTTTGCATATGAAATTATGGTATTATATAAAAATATGATAATATTTTATGGAAAAGGGATTTAAATTCTCCCCTTAAGTAGATACATATAAAAAAACGATAATTCTGAATGAGTAATACCATGAAATAATTTGCCATGTACAATTTTATATAAAATGAATATAATATAAAATTTCTATAAAATTGTTATATGAAATGTATATAATGTAGTAAATATTTTACATTTCGAATATTTTATTCTGAAACTGTGGCAGGCTGAACCAATTTAAGAAAATTAGCAGGAAAGTTATTTGTAATCAGGAGATACAAAAAATATTGAAAAAATACTTAAGCGAGTTAATTATTTGGATTTACAAGGCAACTTATTTGGTTGAAGGGTTTTGAAAAAATGAAATTTTAGAGCAGTTGTGAGTTACACTATAATAAATTTTCAGCTTCATATCTCATCACAAATTTGAGAGATGAACCATTTACACATTAAAAACATAATTAAACTTCGTTCGCAATGACTGCATAAAGATTTGCGTTTTAGTTACCAGATATTATACTTCGAATGCGAAATATTTCAACCAAACAAAAAATTTCGAATATCTCCCCTCCCTCTATAAAAACAAGAAGAGAAGATAGTTAAAGAGAAGTATTGTAAAAATCATCTTCATCAATCACACACCGTTTTCGAAGTAGAATAAATCGCAGTTCTTTGTGCCGCAGTAAATCCCGCACTTGAGTTCGTCTTCAACACTCACGGTCCTGGACGGACATGAGCTCAACGCGCAATTGGTTCCTTTGCTCTCGGTGATCCAGGGAACAGCGCAAGCCTTGGTCGTGTGGTGGAATAGCAGTGCAAGCTGAACGAACTTCATGGTGAACTTTTACGCAGAATTAAATCAAATCCTGTTGAATGTCCACATATAGTGAGTAACCGGATGAAGTGTTTTGAGTTTAGTGGATGAAACCTGTGATCTGCACAATCTCCATTCGGTATATAAATAAATATTTGAGTAGGAATCGTAGGATTTACACCTAATTATAAAATACTATCATTATGTTTCATTTTACACTTAAGGGACATTGTACATTTTTGCATATTAACCAGAATAAAATATAATTTAGCTGGTGTATTGACTCGCTTAAACAATTTACATAGAGTAAGTTGCTATGTAAGCAAATGGTTTCATACAGATTGCAAATACAATATTAGTTTAGAATAAACTTATGGAAGTTTTTTCTCTATTCAGACCACCCCTACAACCCTGCGGGCAATAGCGTACCTTGCAAAGGACTCACGACCGGCCGCTGACGAACGTGGTTCACAAATGAGAATGCTGCGGGTTTGCCCAGTGCCGAACTTATTGATGAATCGATGCATCTTTACTTTAGGCACGTTTATGAGGTATAGCCAAGGTCATTACTAGGGAAAACTGAGATCGTAACAAAAATGGATCACTAGCCAGAATCCATTATCAAAAACAATAGAATTGTGTTCTCAACATCACACTAAAAGTTTAAAGCCCTGTTTATGATGTTTGAAAAAGCCATATCTTCAAAATTCTCTTACACATTGCCGTGCAATTTCATATCACACCGTAAAGTCAATGAGTACAGAGCATAACTTACTGTAAGATTAAATCTAATGAAATTCAACCTCTTGAATTCAAGGTATTGTCTGCATATTAATTGCAAAGCATAAACGGGCATCTGCAGTCCATTTCATGATTACAGAATATTTAATGGATCATGTTTTGTTGAAAGTCAACACCACAGCTCAAGTAACTGGAAAGATTATGAACCGTAAAGTGGAATGAGAAAACAAATGTTCATAGCATCAGCATAAGGTGAAGATGCATACAAATTCGAATCACAAAAACTATAACACTTGATTCCAGCTGCAGTTTTTCTGCAGCTGAAAATTTTGAAGGTTATATAATCCGTTAAATTACTTCCGACCAGCCAAGAAATTTGTCATTTACTGTCTCCATGTTTTATTTCCTTCAGCTACTGCTTGTGTAGTAGAAAATCTACTTACACATTAAAGTAAAATTGGAATTTTTATTTAATTTTTCAACTCAAATACCTAACGTAAGTTCAAATAGCGGAGACATGTCAGATAATTAAAAAAAAGTGGGGCAATAGCACATTTATTTACGTTAACTTTGTTTTTTTTTTGACGAAGTAAATACTTCTCAAAATATTAGAACATGTATTTAAAAATAATTTATTGTTCTCACTATAAAGGTAATAAAATTGTTTTCTCAACCTAATAGAAGCATCATATCTTAACTTTGGCCCGTATGCTAAATAGGGCACTAGCACTACGAAGTAGCACTATGCACTACGAAGTAGCACTATGCACTACGAAGTAGCACTATGCACTACGAAGTGTCCTGTTGGTATGCTAAATACGTCACAGACACTAAGCACTTCGAAGTAGCTCTACAATGTTTAGTGTCGCTTAGTGTCGCATTACTGATTCGTATGCAGAAAGACTTTGAAGTGCTACTTCGCTGTTAGAGTACTTTATAGTGCCGCACTAAGCTATGAGTCTATTGAAGAATGGTAGTTACTTTCACGAGAATCGAAGGTAAATGGCTCTCAGAATACTTGATGTCAGAGCTAGTAAACATTTCGGTAAAAGTACATTATGCACTTATGTTGAACATAATTTCAGCAAAAAAATATACATATATAAACCCCGTCGTGCATGTAATAAATACTTTCTCTGTCCAGTTGTGTCCAAAAATTATGGCACTCTAAGGCTTTTTTATGAGCAGCTTATTTAAAGCATTAATTTTTGACGCCAAACCTCAGCTCTTATATCAGTATTGTATCAGCTTGTTTTTTAAACTGAAAATTTCTTTACCTTCAATTGTATTTTTATTATTTAATAAATTTTTGTATTCCTTGAAATTAGGAAGATGTGGTATTGTAAGCCCATTCCGTACTACTGACAGGCATGCAACCTTTCTTTGAGCCTAGTCATAGAATTAGAAGCACTTCGTCCTGTATGTCCCTGCGAGGTGGTCTGAGCTACTTAGGCTGCAGAGCACGACTCTAAGGTATGAGTTGGACGAGGTTAACTATTGTTTTCTATATTTGTTATTTGTGAAGGTTATATCGTGCTTATATAGTCAGATTATTTATTCATTGGTGTTAATTGTAAGTATTGTTGTCGGTCCTCTAAGGGCACAGCGGAGTCCTTCTCCTCTCGCGACTCCTCTCATTACGTCGCTACTCTCATTATTGCTCTCAGATAATCTTATGCGCCACTCTGCTTAATAGTTAGGATAATTAGACTTGTAAAGATCTTTTGTTTATTGAACCTTGAGATAACAATCTCACAGAAGAGTTGATGATACCAAAGTAAATAATTTTGTGCTTGTATCATAGTATATATTTAAATTATAGCAATCATTGATTGACAACTCTTGATTGATTGACATATATAGGCATTGATTGACAATGATGTTTTTAGCCTAATATCTCTAGGCTGCCTATACAAATAAAACTCATTTTAGTATAGTTTTTTTATATATGACGTTCCTATGGGATTACAAAGTTGCCTGTCCCAAATTTAGTAAGATGTTATAGGATGGGAACAGCCCTGGGCTTGCTAATTAAACATGCATTAGCATGCAGCAGATTGTACGTAGACACCTAATTTCGCTGTGGTGACACTGTTTGTTTTCACTACTATTCATTCATTAGCCCGCATCGATGGTAAACGTGTTTGTATCTGCTATAGATAAATATATAGATATATGTATTTCTGCATTGTAAACGGAAAAATATCGTTTCGTTCACGAGGAGCAGGAATATATAAAACAATAGTCCGTCATCGCATTGCAAATTATTAGAAAAATTTAATAACGATTTTTAATCTTTCCAAAAAACTTAAGTCCCAGAAAATCCAAAATTTCACACTATCTTAAAACCTTCTACTTAATGGTTGCCGTCCATCAGCACCAGCGGTATGTGGAGGAAGCTATATGTATTTCGACCATAAAATGAAGTGCGTTCCTATTCTCGCAAACTGACGTATTTTTAGCAGCTACTTGATTACCTATGTCAACAGATCAGTTCTCAAATATCCAAGAGACAATTCAAGAATATTACAAAAATCGGAGACAGGACGAACTTGGCCTATTCCTAAACGCAGATACTACTATGCTATACCAAGTGTGTCTTGCGAATGTTATCAAATCGACTCGCATGGGGATTTTTCCGGTTTAACAAAAAAAATTAGCTTTTTCTCTAACACAGTCGCTCGTGAATGCATCAGTTAATCCAGCCACGTAACTTTGCTGGCCCATGTATCTTGAATACCTAGCGTTTTATTACATATTTTAAATAAAATTGATAATGACAATAACTGAAACGTTGAACAGGCAATCTGCTTTATCGTTTCGATCTGCTTTATCTTCCCATAGGCTGCTTCAAACAGCCAATTTTTGAGGACGATGGATCCACGACTCAAAATACATTGAAGAATTGAGACTATAGTCAATTAAATAACATAACGTAGGGATCTCGGCGCTGCATGAAGAGTAAGCCTGATGTGACCTGTCGCCGATTCTTTTACTTTTCGTAACTTGTTCACAGATGATCCAAAAGCATCTCCTCTGACCGGATATTTTTTCAAGACGATGAATCTGTGTGACGGAATCTTTTTGCTAACATGTTGGCTTGAATATGCTCTGCACTGGAAATTCGTCTACAATGGGCTTTACAAGAACCTATCTTCAATATCTTTTTGCAGCAATATGAAATTGCCTGAAATTTTATCTATAGGGAGATGATATTACTATTAGGTCTTTGCAATGCAAAGCGCATACGTGCACGTGGGAACAAAATTTCACATTAGAATTGTAACTTGGTTTTACTTAAAACAATTTTCTTCACAACCCAACGTTCTTTACAACGGAGTTTAATGGGAGTTCTATGTTAAAATAGCAGGGCCCATACTTTCAAAAAAAGTTAACAGATCGTAAGTTCATCCACCAATCATCGACCGCCATTCAAGCCAAATCCACCAATCATTGACAAGAAAAAAGTGCGTAAGGACTTACGTTCACTTAGGGAGTTTTGAAAGTATAGCTTCAGGTCATTCCGGCGTTGGTAGCGAGTAGTGAGAACCAATCAATGCAATTTTAGAGCACAGTTGAAAGAAATAAAATTGATTTGTACTAATTAAATTCAGATCAGTTCAAACACATAAATAAGATAGAATACCCATTTATTTAGTTTCGAAAAAATTTAGCGTCCTCAACGAAAATTCATAAATGCCTGTATCAAAATCAAATTTCATGTTGTTAGGGTTTTATAGAGCAAGTTTTAATTCATCGAGTATTTTTATATTCAATAAGTACTTTTAGGTTTAGAGAAATCTGTACATTACGGCACGGGTTAGGAATGCCCGGCTTGTCATTGTTGTGCGGAACAGTGAAGGAGGTGTCGTGGGTAGTCACGGTAGCTAAGAATCTCTTGGAATGTAAATGTGTGTAAATAGGCGTAAAATCTTATAAGCTGTAAACCATGGTGGTAATATATTCTGTGTTGGTCTAAAATTAAGACACTCAATTATGTATTTATTTATGAGTCCATTAGGATGCATTCGTTGATTCGTTGTTGATGTATTTTCAGGTAAGCCTCAAGACTCGAGAGTTAAACATTTAAGAATTACACCTTTTAATTAATTAAGAAACTTGCGTATGACTTGAGCCTTTTGGAAGGGAGAAAAGAGGGTGGTTTGAAGGACGACACGAGCCACAAATGAGCAAGAGTGTTTGGGTCTAGCTGGCGTAAGGATTGAGCCCACAACAATGTTTAGATCCGAGACCTGACCATCTCTTCACAATATTGCAGTAGCAACTGTTCTCACTTACTATTTAAGGTTTATTCTAAAACCAATCTTTTTTAAATCAAATGTATAGGAGAACCTATCAGGTTTCACTTGATAATCAAGGGTTGTAAATTTTATCACAATGCAGTCTGACGACTTCATTGTCCTCAATTGGTACGGAAAATTATTTCTCGGTTATTTATGCCTCTTTTTTAGTTACATTTTTCAATGTATAACTTTAAGAAATACAACAAATTTGATGCATAAAACCAACTTGTTATAGCGGGAATATTTTGACACGAGTATGCAGGATCATGCATGAATATACACGTGAAACTAACTTCGCAATGGCATATCGAAAAGTTAAAGCGTAGTCCAAAAGTCTTTCATGCAAAATAAATATTCTATCGCAGCCATTCAACTATAATACGGGGAAAAAAGCTAATAATGTCGAATCGACAATAAACAGGATGAATATAACCTTCTATTTTGTCTAGAAATTATTAGCCAGCAGATCTTACAAATTTATGTATCATAAAAAAAGCAGCGAGCTGGATTAACATTTACAATTTGATATTTCACGCTCGATCTTAGATTCTGAAAAAAAAATATTTATAAGAAAACCGCGATTATGAACTAACTAAAGTTTAAAATTAAAACTTTCAGGTTATTCAAATATCTTCATCCTTAATTTTTTGGAGCTGATAATGCACTTCATACGCAAAATTCACACATCAAGTTTTCTCACCAAAATTTTCTTAATTTTGCATAAAGATTGGCCTAGAACTCATTCTATTTCGCTGTCATAATAACTGACTAGAAATAATTTCATGTAACAAATTCATCTCACTCACACTCTAACGATATATCTCTTTTTTTTTGTAAAAACCGTTTACTTCAATTTTTATAAATCGGACAGCTATATTTTAATGGAATCTTAATAACGGGCAGAAAAATCAAGCAATATGTGTACTATATAGGATAATCATCGGCAATAACCAATCTTCGATTGGTAATTGGCTATATTTCCTTATTCCGTGGCTGCAAGTCTCATATATGGGGTACCTGGACATTCTTCCACAATTTACCGGCATCATTCACAAAAGATAATTATTGACTAGTCAAACAGACGCCAGTTATTAAGGGGCCAGTTAATTAATGACGCCAATACATTCCGTCGAGGCGTCAATCAATTAATATATTGGCTGCGACCCACAGCTCTTCAAACGACTTAGAAGCACGCTCTATAGGGGATCCGTCCCAGGCTCTCAGTTGTTTGTCTCCTTAATTCGGATGATGACCTACAGTATATTATTTTATCAGGCTTGGGTTACGATCCAGATTATTTGCCAGTGTTCTGGAACACGAATGAACCATCGGTAAAACCTATTCTTCAGCTACAGATATCACTGGATAAAAGTCATATATAATATGAATACTTGAATACATAAACCAAATCAGTTAAGAAATAAGATAACAAACTAATGCTTACCACTACATCGCTCCCCCTCAAGTGCAATAACTGTTGCACTTTGCTCAAGAGAACATAACACGATACAATAGGCCATTTTTTCAAGAAATAACTCTAGTAATTGGAAATTCACATTAGAACTTCTCACTACGGATTCTTTGCAAACCAAGGACGTGTAAACTACACGTTTATTAAATCCTAGATGACAATCCGAAGCTAAAATGAAATGGCACTTTGGTCAAATATATAGGAAATACCTATTTATTCACCAAACAAAGTCTATTTGCACAATATTGCACGCTTTATTTTTCACAATTCTTTTCATTCGCTCAACAGCAGTAGGTTGTACACGAGGATATTCTTCGACCGGGCCACATGACCGAGCAATGCGTTTATCTGCTTTAAGATTACGTAATTTCTGAACAATATCAGAAGTTAATAATCAGCAACCATTTCGGGACGAAATCTTTCATCATGAATATGTCATTTTACGCTAAACGTCTCCCCAGACACATTAGCTCTGAATGAGCGTAAGCTATCTTGCTTATATTCCAAGTGACAACTCAATGATTGTTCAAGGTTCTGGCGCTCGACTACAACTTCGCTTACCTGGACAAAGATTCGTGACTAATATTACTGCGAGCGACATTAAATACATTGTGATGAGACAATTCACTCAAAACATCTGATTGGAACGATAAAGATTGTTTTAGCCACAGCCAAAAATCCATATTGAAAGAGTCTGCTGAACCGTCGGACAAAACATTAAAGGCAATTAAACAATACAGTTATGAAATTTGTAAAAAATGAATCATCGCTAAAAATGAGTGAATAGGTCTTGGGTACATTAAGATTGTCACATTCCATTCTGGTAAAATCATTAAAATTTGAAACAAGTTTACGATTAAGATTAAATACATTAGCAGGTACAGTATGAACATCTCGATCATCCTGAACCCTCTACCGCCGTATGTCACTTTCCGGGAACATAATTTTCAACTTAAATTATACGTAAGCTATTGAGTGTAGCAACCTGAAGACGTTTGTACGCAACAGAAAACATTTTAAAGTTGTACGTGGCGGCAACCATCAGTGCAAGTCATTTAGCTCTCACTAGAACGTATCCTTTTTTGGAAAGTAGGCTTGTGACAATATGCTCCGGTTACTCATGTCAGGCGGTAGAGGGTTAAGGGTCTCTGAATAAGAATAAGTAACATAATTGAGGTCTTCTGAAAAACGAACTTAGTCGAGGCGCATCGTTCACCAGAACGTCGCGGCAGAAATGAAAACCGTGAAAAAGCGATTTAATTGCGTGATCATTAACATGATTTAGGAATTACAATTCAGCTTCTTCCTTTAACTAATTTTGACTAGAAGTTAATTTTATTCCGTAACGAAATTATTCTCTATTTTTTTTCGAGTAATTTTGTTCTACGATCCTGAACTCGGACATATGACGATCAATCAACGTTCTTTGCTGTTGCCTGAATGCTTGTATCAGCAAATACTGCAAGAGTTTATATAAATTGGCAACGCCACGAATAACTCACTCTCAGCGAAAATAAATCCAAGCGAGACTTAATTCAAATTGCGATGCAATTTCTGCCTCGTGTGGGTCACCCTAACCCAATTTGCCTCTGGTGATAAGGTATAACAGTACTACTTGCAGAAATTATGTCACTATTTGAGCCATTCATTTTTCTGAGTGCTGTTTCAAAATTTTTGAGACGATAACTTCTTGGATGAAAATTATCAAGACTGTCCTATCTATAATAAAACTTGTATGCCAACGACGCAAAAGTTTATAATACAGTGAAGGATGCGTCATATAAAGAGCAACTACAAGATGATCTTGACAGTTTAGTTAACTGGGCTGACACGTGGCAGCTGCAGCTGCATTTTAACGCTGACAAGTGTAAAGTACTTCACTTCGGGATGAACAAGAACAGCAAAATTACAGTATGAGATGGCATAGTTGCAACGAGAAAGTAATTGTTGAAAAGTCTAGTGTGGAAAGAGATTTGGGAGTTTATGTCGGAAAAGAGCTGCTCTCAAGCATATTGAAACGCAAGCTAATAAATCCAACAAACTTTTTAGACTGATCAGACGCTCCTACGGGTTCCTAGATGCAGAAGCGATAAAGTTTGTGTTTGTTGCTGCCGTGCGTCCGAATTTAAAATTTGGAAACGCCGTGAGGTCACCGAAACTTGAAAAGGACAAGAATTGAGTAGAGAGTGTTCAAATATGTGGAACAAGGATAATTCCAGGCTTGAAGGGCAAGGCATATGAAGAAAAATTGAAAATTATGAAGCTTCTAAGCCTCAATTATCGACGTCTGCGTGGGACCTCATTTAATTATACAAGTATACTTATGGTTTATACAAGGTCCGAGAAGGATTACTAGAATTTGAGGCAAGAACCAACACCAGAAGCCACGGCTATAAACTGGACACCTACGTATGTTGCAACTCATTCACGCGACAACATTTCTTCTGCTTCGAATTACCGACATGTGGAACAGCCTCCCCTATTACATCGTTGACGCTCCGAGTATAAACGCGATCAAGAACAGACAGGACAAAGCGATGTAGAAATATATGTTCATACTTGAAATTCCTAGCTCCATATCGAACCCAATGGAAGTCCAGTAGCTACTTATTTCAAACTATCGTCAGTTTGGAAAAGATCCTGTCGAAGGACCTGTTCTAAGATCTCCTGAGGACAACTCAAGAAAAGTACGAGAATCGGCACAGACAACATTTTGCTTCGACGGTATATATAGTTATAATGATGCTATGCATCTGTTCAGTTATGGAAAGCATTTCGGTTATCTATGCAATCGTCAGTTATGGAAAGATCGGGTTGCAAAGGCCGGATCCCTTGTGAATCAAGTCACGAAAAGCTCAAGAATCGGCAACAGGCCATGGGCCCATTTATTACCACGTTTTTCTTAGCTCGCTTTCGTGTCCGTCTGTCTGTCTGTCTGTTTGTGATGATCAAATCTTGCAATCGATATTTCACCAACTTTCCCGCTAGCTAGCGCTCTGAAACTTTTAGGGAAGCTCAGCTCCCGATGACAATACAATAATCAATAATTTGTTGCACGTTTCCAGGCGTATTTATTCAATGAAATGTCGACCGAGAAATTGTGGACGCTGCTGCCGCGGAACAACAATGTATCCCCTCGAATAAAATTTTCTACAGAACTTCGGAAAGAATTTTCTTTCGTACATTTGCGTGGCCAACTGAAATAAAATGAATATTATGTAGGATGGCTGACCTTTGTGCAGTAGTTATAAACTCTAAAGGAACTCACAAGCAGGGGTTAAGAACCTTCAATGCACGTCATCCTCGAGAGGATATTCGTGTTTAGACTGCGTATATCGATGATACGCTGCGTATCATCGATACGTACGTCAAGTCAAGTAAATTGGCTCGCAACAACGTACTAACTGCTTATACATCCGCGAATAAGTCCAAATTAGGTATTTAATTATTTTAATACTCCAATATAACTAAAGTTAGATGTAAATTAATGACATTACCAATTCCGATCAACTTTGCCTTCTGGCCCCATGACCTCATGTCTTTATTTCATGCGAAATATAATATAGTTGAAATTTCGTAATTACAGCCACATAGGCGATAATCCAGTCATAATTAAATTCATTCACAAAAGTTCATTGAAAAACACCTCAATCAAATTTCAAGATTCTTCTCAATTGCGTTCACGTTACTGGTAGAATGTCAACCTCGTCCACCTGACATTTTGAACATCATGAGCTGTGCGAAAGTCTTTCAAACAGTGACTACTGGTAATTAGTGTAGTTTTTACTATACACTGCGGGTTAATTGTGAAGTTAAGCAATGCACTGCAAGTTATTTGTGAAGTTCAGCAATGCACTGCAGGTTATTTGTGAAGTTAAGCAATGCACTGCAGGTTATTTGTGAAGTTAAGCAATGCACTGCAGGTTATTTGTGAAGTTAAGCAATGCACTGCAAGTTATTTGTGAAGTTAAGCAATGCACTGCAAGTTATTTGTGAAGTTCAGCAATGCACTGCAGGTTATTTGTGAAGTTAAGCAATGCACTGCAAGTTATTTGTGAAGTTAAGCAATGCACTGCAGGTTATTTGTGAAGTTAAGCAGTTAACCGCAGGTTACTCGTGAAGTTGAACAATGCATCGCATTTAATTTGTGAAGTTAAACATGTACTGGAGGTAATATGGGTAGTTTATGCAAAACACTGCTGGTAATTTGTGCAGTTTATACTTTGAACTGCATATTTTTGTGCCGTTTGAACAATCAATATCAAGTAACTTGTGCAATTTAAACTGTGCAGTGCTGGAAATTTATGCAGATAAAGCAATGCACTACCGGTAATTTGGGCTGTGGTAACAATACATTGCAGTTTATTTCAGCAGTTTGAACATGCACTAGTGCTTATTTGTGCAGTTCGAACATAAGAAAATATTTTACGTTGAACAATGAACTACAGGTAAATTTTTTCAGCTCTAACATTTTGATCTAATTTATTGACTTTTAATAATGCATTCAATGTAATTTGTTCAGTTTGAATAATGGTACAGAATATCTGACTTCAAAATAATACCCAACTGATAATATGTGCAGTCTGAACAATGGAACAGGATTTTCGACTTTGGACCATTTTCTACTGACAAAAAGTTCAGTTAGAGAACTAAAACCGAATTGTCAACTCTGAACAATGTACTATTTGTAATTTTAGTTGTTCGCACACCGCTGGCAATTTAGGCAGTTCGAACATAAGAATAGGAACTCCCGTTTATTTATGTTTATCGAATATTTAAAAAGAATTTTTGACCGTAGTAAATTCATTGCTGTTTATTTGCACATTTCGAACATTTAAACGGAATTTGTGACGTGGTTCTGATTTTAATTTTGAACTCGTTCAAAAACCATGGCAGGTTTGAAGGCGGAATGTGTTTTTACTGTCATTATATATGAATATTTCATCGTCTAAAAAATATTATATTAATTAGAAGATCATTCATGAATGGTGCTCAGTTCTTCTCGACATTCTCTGAAATTTCTAAAAAATAATTCCATGTATGTTGGTAAATTTATTACGTTTACGTGCGTTCGGAATTCATAGAGCAGGATAATTTTACCTGTTGTAATATATTCGTGAGCGGAATGTCGAGTACAATAAGTACAGTGGAAAACTCAATAAGTAAGTGGCTAAGTGGTTTGACCGGTTAAGTTAAATAAGTGATTTCACCAGTACAATAAGCACAGAGGAGAACTCAAGCTCACACCTTGTACTGACAAACGTAACGGTAAGTGCTCGTGCAAGATATGTCCCAGGGCGCGTAGTTGGGGGGAGCATCGAGTCTGGCGCAGGCTTCATTGTTATTGCTTCCCAAAGTTGCTGCAGTAGTTGCCGTTCCGTCACTCCAGAACCACTCTCCCTTAATCAGAGTCAAGTCCACCCACCAGCCGGTTATTCCAGACTTGTCTGTAAAGTAAGAAACACGCTCTCAATTACTCATATCATAAAATTAATGGAAGTGTGCATTCATTGAGAATACAATGTTAATGAATTTGAGATAGAAAACCTGATTTTATTTCGTTAAATTTGATTCAAATCAATTATATAAGCGTTTGACGAATACATACGTATATCGGGCTATAAATAGCACGCATATTGGAAAATGTAAGGTTTATGCGAAAAAAATTCACAGCTCCACTCGAGCTTCAAATAAAACATTCGCAAGAAAATGCATTCGTCAAGCCTATAGAACCATCCATGGAAATTTATAGCACGAAAATTTATTGAAATTGAACATTGAAATTTATTTAAAATTTGAAATTTATAGCTTGGAGCCCGAAAATTGTTCTCAGATAATCTAAGTTCATTTTTTCTTTCTGTAATTCAAGTAAGATTCTTCAGCGGGAGTGTGGAAGATTATTGTATGAATTTGGCCCACTAAAGCCATGACTTTCGTGGAAAAAAATGACTCCTGTCAATGAAAGATTAAATATCATTCAAGTGAGAGGTCACAATTTAGCGGGTCAATTTTTGGCTACATGATTTTAAGTCGCCGAAACTCTTCAACTATGACTGAAGATGAAAAGTTTGACTCCGACTATGACTACGAAACGCATTTTTCGTAAGACGTGGGGATCATTAGTCTGTAGCTGAGCTCTACTAGCCCTGAACTCTTTTCATTGACTTTTTGTTAGCATTTTCGCATGTTGTAGTAGTATTTCCATTACCATGACAATTTTATTATGTTAGCCTCTCATTAAATATCAAAGGATTAAGTATATACGTTACGTGTACTATTTCGCACTCTGTTATTCTTAAACTTTGTATGTTAGGTCCCGCGGGCAGAGTCCCTTGCTATTTGAATGTAGCTAGCCGTCTCGGTACAACAAAAAGTACAGCCCTTAATTTTAACTTTGCCCCATGCAGGCATACCCAAACACTATCCTCAGAGCAGTTATCGATTCATGTCTCTCAATGAAAACGAATTGCGGGATCCCGACTGATTTAAGTCCAGCTCGCAAACTGAGTGAGACCTCATGAGAAGGACGAATGACTGAGTGAATTAAATGACTAACAAAAAATGTATAGTGATACAGAAATAGAACTGAGTAATTGAATTAAAATAATCTGGTATATTATTGCATTATTTAAAGTTTACTTGCTGCTTGCTGATTGAACCTACAGAAGTTCGTTTAATCCTATTTGTAGCTCCATCGATTGAAGATGATAAATTCCAAGCTTATTTGCAGCTCAACTTTTATTTGTTGGTAGGAAATAAAGACGTTCTTATGCCAATCTTTGTAATCAATCTTTTTAAAACACGTCAAAACTGAACCGAATATAATTTGTAGTGATTTCAACATTCTGTCCTTGAAATTCATAATTCCATTATGTCACATATTTTCATTTTTTCTGAAAGCATTAGTGAAAAGTCGTAATACTGTTACATTGAGCGTCGATTTACCTTATTAATCAACGTCCCAACTCAGACAGCTCTCAAATTATTCCGCAAAAGCCAATGAGACAATATAATGCCTTGATCTTGAAGTAATGTGTCAGCTGGTGTATGATTGCAAATGCACGATTTTAAAAGCAGTGTCAAAATGCCTGAAACCGAACAAGCTGTTAAGAAATCGATTGAGCGTAGTAAACGTATCAGTGGAAATCCTCGACTTCTCGTTCACTTTCAACCTAAAAAGAACAATTGAACCGAGTGTTTTTGACTCACTGCTGTTGAGGTAAGCCACGAGATCAGCCATTTGGGCAGCAGAGGATGGATAGGCGAGCACGCTGCCCAATGGGCAGGAGCGTTTAGCCGTAGCAAAGTTGACTGCGTTGGTGGAGAAAAAATAGCAGAATCTGCCCACAGCTTCAAAGCCTGGCATACACGCATCTGATGGGAGATAAAAGAAATTGTTAGCCACAAATTATCAAAATTTCCACCAAAAATATCCAATGTTACCAATGTTGGGGAGTAATTTATCAGCGGAATAGAATTTGAAGCAGTAATGCATTCAAATGAATTAATTATAGACTATTGAGGGTCTCATAACTTGTAGGTAGAATATATTTTGACTGTTGTTTGACAACATCACAATTCCACACGCTAAAACCTGTTAGAGCTTCAAAATATAATGACAGATAGGTTTACTTGAGGTTTGTTTTCGATTTTCTGATGTATGTAGAAGAAAACATATTATTTTCCACAATTATCTGTATTAAGAAACATTCTGCACGATAATATTCAAATTTGGCATTTTATATCCTGTCAAAGTACTATAACAACTCTCTTCAAATAATTCTGAAACAAAATTTTAGGAAAGACAATTAAACAATACCACTTTTCTTTATGAAGGTGATGAAGGCCGGGTCTGTGATGAGTAAGTTGGTGAGCACCGAGGCGCTGCTGCTGAAGTAACACTTGGACACGGAGGCCGCCTGAGTGATGGACACCGCCAGGCACCGCGTGTCCACGAAGCACCGATTCCGGCACACGCCTGAGATTGATAATACAAACAGATAGGTGATTTCAGCATATTCATTCAAACAAACCGTTGGTGGAATCTGAATGATATTCAAATGAGGCATGTACTGAAAAATGTATGAATCCGGCTCGTGTTTCACATACTAATTTTTCCCATTTGCACACAAATGATGACCTTCGTTGCTTACAACTTCAAAATTGTTGGAAAAATTGAACGAAAACTCATAAAATGTCAACTATTTGCCATCAAAATGTGGAAATCATTTTACCAAAGTTTCCCGCGCGTCGAGACCCCAGTTGACGTGCACAATATTTGTACTAATGATCAGGCTGCCAGTATATTTTACGGCAAGATGCTGCAGCCGCATGATTAGTAGGATACATTGTATAAATTTTTAAGAAAAAACGGCTTTGTTTTCCTTCAGACTGGTCTTTGTGTGCCAACTGGTCTTTGTGCAGACTTATTAATTAAATTGAAAGGATTATTCACAAGTACGTGTTCAGATTGGCTCGTCCACTCGATGATATGGAAACAGTTCGCATGGATGCATAAATGCAAAATGCTGTGAATGGAACAACGGATACAATCTCACAAAAAACGTAGTTTAAACCATTCCACATCGAGAAAAAGAGAACAATAATCTCGATTCTTATGCTACCTTGAACGATAAATGCTGGTACTCATCAGTTATTAGGACGTTTGCCATTAATGTAGGCAACAGTATTATTCCGAACCAAATTCAAAAGTAAACTAACTTGGATGTGCTTGTATCATAGTATATATTTAAATTATAGCAATCATTGATTGACAACTCTTGATTGATTGACATATATAGGCATTGATTGACAATGATGTTTTCAGCCTAATATCTCTAGGCTGCCTATACAAATAAAACACATTTTAGTGTAGTTTTTTTTTATATATGACGTTCCTATGGGATTACATAGTTGCCTGTCCCAAATTTAGTAAGATGTTATAGGATGGGAACAGCCCTGGGCTTGCTAATTAAACATGCATTCGCATGCAGCAGACTGTACGTAGACACCTATTTTCGCTGAGGTGACACTGACTGTTTTCACTACTATTCATTCATTAGCCCGTATCGAAGGTAAGTATCTGGTATAGATTGATATATCGATATATTTCTGCATTATAAACGGAAATATATCGTTTCGTTCGCGAGGAGCAGGTATACATAAAACAATAGTCCGTCATCGCATTGCAAATTATTTGAAAAATGTAATAACGATTTTTTAATCTTTCCAAAAAACTTAAGTCCCAGAAAATCCAAAATTTCACACTATCTTAAAACCTTCTACTTAATTGGTTGCCGTCCATCAGCACCAGCGGTATGTGGAAGAAGCTATATGTATTTTGACCATAAAATGAAGTGCGTTCCTATTCTCGCAAACTGACGTATTTTTAGCAGCTACTTGATTACCTATGTCAACAGATCAAATATCTGTTCAAATCTATATTCTCATATAGATCAAATCTATATTCTCATAGATATAGATAATCTATATATCAAATATCTATATTCTCAAATATCCAAGAGACAATTCAAGAATATTACAACAATCCGAGACAGGTCGAACTTGGCCTATTCCTCAACGCAGATACTACTATGCTATACCAAGTGTGTCCTGCAAATGTTATCAAATCGACTCGCATGGGGATTTTTCCGGTTCAACAAAAAAAAAATTTAGCTTTTTCTCTAACACAGTCGCTCGTGAATGCATCTGTTAATCCAGCCACGTAACTTTGCTGGCCCATATATCTTGAATACTTCGCCTTTTATTACATTTTAAATAAAATTGATAATGACAATAACTGAAAAGTTGAACAGGAAGTCTGCTTTATCGTTTCAATCTGCTTTATTTTCCCATAGACTGCTTCAAACAGCCAATTCTTGAGGACGATGGATCCTCGACTAAAAATTACATTGAAGAATTGAGACTATAGTCAATTAAATAACGTAACATAACATAGCGATGTCGGCGCTGACGAGTAGGCCTGATGTGGACTGTCGCCGATTCTTGTACTTTCCGTAACTTGTTCACAGAAAATCCAAAAGCATGTCCTTTGTCCGGATTTTTTTTAAGACGGACGAATCTGTGTGACGGAATCTTTTTGCTAACAGGTTGGTTTGAATGCTCTGCATTGGAAATTCATCTACAATAGGCTTTACTGCACTGCAATGGGCTTTTCATCTACTGCAGCAATATGAAATTGCCTGAAATTTTATCTATAGGGAGATGATATTACTATTAGGTCTTT